>NC_084942.1:16977196-17280227 GCF_958298935.1 Phragmites australis | reverse complement strand
CCCATGGAGTTGATACTACTGCTGTTATAGTGTTGCCAGACATTATTCATCAACCGAAAAATAGTTTATCTCTGAACTAGTTTTCTATTGGCTGCACATAGAAGAAATTATTCCTCGCTGCAGAAACTGAGTAAAGAATATTCAGAGAAGTGTTAATTCTTTTGGTTTGGTACCATGAAAGAGAGGGAAAATTAGGGCATCTTGTCGGGTGCTCATCATCATTTGTTCCTAAATTGTTGATTTTGGGATGGCAAAATTTGCGGCACGGGATTGCAGTCGAGTCTTACCCATGATGAGAGGAACTATAGGATATCTTGCTCCTGAATGGATTGCTGGAGGTGCTCTCATCCAAAGTACATGTTTACAGTTATGGTATGGTTCTGATAGAAATCATATTTGGAAGGAGAAATTCGAGAGAATATACCAATGATACTACCTATTTCCCAATACAAGTTGTGACTAAGCTCCTTGAGGGAAATGTGCAATATAATGTCTGGTGGATCACAACGTACAGGATACCATCAGTTTCGAAGAAGCTGAAAGAGCTTGCCGAGTTGCTTGTTGGTGTATGCAAAATGACGAGTCCAACAGACCGACAATGGGACAAGTCATCCAAATTCTTGAGGGGCTGATAGAAGTCGACATGCCTCCCATGCCAAAGATACTTCAAGCAATTTCAGGAGGCACAAATTCGATCAGCTCGGTGATACTTCAAGCAATTCTGTTATGAACTGCAAGAAAATTGTATCAGATCGGTGACGAACATGAGCACAATGCAGCAGACAGAGGAGTTCGTGGTGCTCTGGGCTGAAATTCAGCAAGCCACCCTGCGACAAAATTGTAGAGATGATATTATATGGATGTGGACATCATCAGGAGAATACAACACCAGAACGGTCTACAACATGCATTTTGTGGGAGCTTACACCAACTTCAAATCATCAAACATATGGAAAGCGCATGCAGAGCCTAAGGCCATCTTCTTCGCATGGACGGCTTTGTACCATCGGATCCTAATGGCAGATAATCTTGCTAAGCACGGCTGGGAACACAACCCACTTTGCCCGCTTTGCAAAGACCAATCAGAAACACCAATGCATTTGTTAGACCGATGTGTTTTCACTAACCAAGTAAGGTCCTATATTGAAACATGGTTGCATGTGTGGCTTGGCAACGGGGGAGCAATCAACAGTCCACCAGATGAAAGGAAGCACCAAATGAAAGGAAACATGTTTGTAAAACCAGACCAAGTGATAAAGATTTCGGTGGAATCCCCAATATTTACGATCTGTCACTCTCCTAGTGATTGTTACTTCAGAATCTGAAGCTTAACCAACATTCATTTCAGATGTTTACTGAAATGACCGCTAAGCTTGTTAGATGGTAAAGGGTAAACTCCCCATGTCAGATGCGTATCCGTTTCAGAGGAAAACTTTCAGATTTCTCAAGCTCGTGTTTGTGCACACGGGAACCTAAACTAGAGATATATAGTACACATACGTATGTGGCTGTAGGTATGTTCTGTTCCTTGAAACCAATAAGCATGGCTTATTGAAAGAACATGAGTTGAGACAGCAGTACAGCACTGCAAACGTTCTCCTGTAATTAAATGATGATCTTAAAACCACGGATTATTTTTGCAAAAAGTAAAAAAATAATGATTATTTCAACAAATCCTAAAAATACTATATTTCAGGAGTAAATGACCTTATTTTGTTGGTCTATAGTAGAATAAGGCATGTTTAATATTACCACTTTCTTGGTACCAAAGTTTATCACAAACTTAGCTTATAGCAACAAATTGATCATGAACATGTTTGTATAAGAAAACATCCACATCCACTTGACCATGGATGTTCACATCACATGATACAAAAAGATTCATACCAAATACAAATTTATAGCTCCCTTTGTAGATGCGGCAATACTTTTTGAATAAACCTAGATAAAAAGGGTGAATTAAGAAAAAACATAAAGTACTGGTGCAGTGTGAGATGGGAGAAACATTGTATTCGTGTTGGCAATGCATCCTTCAGCAGGTACGTATATGTGACAACAAATAAAGCACGATTGTTGGTCTAAAAAGAAAGCACAACTAGAACAAGAAAAAAGCCGATTTCATCCTTACGCAAATCAATCACGGTAATGTAACAAAATGAACCAAGAAACTTGCGAGTTAGTGCATTGTTTACCTTTAATCAGTAGTTTGAGATTTTTGGTGAATCGTCCCCTGCATCAAATTCAACGTGGTATTAGATATAAGAGAAGATTGTTATGGATCACAACTAAATTATAATCCATAATATGGTCACATAGGCATAAACGAGAATAAGAATAAGTGCAAGTGTCAATATATTGCCAATCTTGCCTATGTGACCTAAGTTTTTGCTCCTTACCGTAACTAATTAGCTCAGCTCTTTATATAGGTCCTAGTTAGCTCAGTCATGTCTTTCAGTATATAATGGGTATTGAAATGTTCCTAACCGTAATTAGCTCGGTTCTTTTCAGGACTTAATGGTTCTATCTTGCACTACATAATGAGTATTGAAAGTAATCTTCACAATGTCATATTTGCCTTATTTTCAGGCCTTGATGGTGATTGGTGAACATAATCTTGTCTGCACCAGTTTTAAGGAGGATGCAACTGACCGGCCCTGTTTGTCATCTATTATGTACTTGCAAAGTGGTCACATAGGCCCTTGTATTTGGAGAATCTGTTTATGAGGCCCTTGTATATTGAGGGATATGCATGAAGGTCCTTGTATATATCCATCAGTTAAAAATAATACCATAAATCCATAATAGAGTGTTCGTTGACATTTTCTGATGTTTTTCATGTTTTTTATTGGTGGAAGTGTCACCCACACATACTATAGTCGAATTGTCAATGGTAACTTTCCTCAACAACTTCAGATGTTGATTGGTCGAAAATAGACATTGTCTTCGAGTGTGTGCAGTTAAAATTTTGATACTTTAAAAGATGCAGTAGCTCTAAACTCTGTTAAAACAAAAGACCATAGCCATGTAGACCGGAAACACCACAACGTCACATACCGCACATGCTTCAGTTTCTGTCATTGCAACTCTTTTTTATCGACTTTTGTAGGATTGTCAGGCCCACGTAAGGGGTTCACGTTGACATTTTCTATCCTCCAAACATCTAAACCAATGTCCATCACGTTCCTAGACATCACTTTCTTACTAAGCGATGAAGCCTAAAACGTTCGAATGAGAGCCGTAGACTCGGATAGAAATTGTAAAGGAAGATGATGCTCTAAGAGAGGGGCTGAGGCCCCGTTTGGCATTTCAGATTCAAGATTTCTTGCAGCTGATCAAATCTAGCTTGAAGAATCTTGGATCTAGAGCTGTAGATGGACCGAGGGTATTTAGTTGAGCCATCTGATTTTTATTTTGAATGACTTTTATTTTGAACGAAAAATAAAAGTTTAAACTATCTTATTTTATCATACAAACTCGAAATCCAGCATAGATTCGAAGCTGGAGCTGTGCCAAACAACCCTGAATTATGGATTCCAAAAATTAGCTATTTGGCTGAATTTAATTAGATAAATATAAATAATTTTTTATTCAAATATACTCTAAGTTTATCTAGTGTGACTACTCTATCGTAATAAAGTTTTGCACTCTAAGTTCTAATCTTACAACCTAAATAAAACAATTTTGGGAAAGGTAAATGTGAAAAGTAAATGGTGCAAAAATAGGTGTGGAATATAAATGAGATTTTTTTAGATAATGGAAGTAATACGCAGTAGATCGCCGAGGACGCCAGTGAGGGCGCCGTGAGATGGCGTGCTTGCTACTGAAGCCAGAGCACTTGCCATCTACCTAGGTTGTCGTGAGATGACGCTTCCACCGTACCGTTGAGGCACAGAGGATGTTAGAAAAACAAGAACAACTTTCAGTTTGATAACTGAGAGTTGTACATGCGTTAAGTACCAGTTGCGCACCTCATGTGATCCTTATTATGTGATATCAAACAAAGGTCAGATCTTCCTTGGATGGTGATGGGGGATTTCAATGAGGCCTTATGGTAGTTTGAGCATGCTTCACAGAATCTGAGATCTGAGCGCCATATGCAGGCCTTCAGGAATGTGCTTCATGATTGTGACTTAAAGGACTTGAGGTTTGAAGGTTATCCTTTTACATATAATAACATAAGAGATGGCAGAAGGAATGTGAGGGTTAGGCTGGACAGAGCTGTTGCTAATGATTCATGGAGAGATCTTTTCAGTGCTGCTGCAGTAACACATCTTATTTCACCTTGTTCTGATCATTGTCTCATTTTGGTTCAGTTACAACAAGAATCCAAGATCATTAATAGAAGGAAGTGCCGGCACTATGAAATTATGTGGGAACAAGAAGTTGAGCTGCCTGAAATTATTTCGGATGCTTGGCGTGATGCAGGATCCAAATCAGACTTGGGACAAATTAGTAAGGCTATGGGTACAATTATGAATACCTTGCAGTCATGGGGAAGAAGAAAGTTTGGCAATGTACAGAGGCAAATTGAGAAGCTAAGAGAAAAATTGAATGCACTCCAAGCAGGACAGATGGACAGGAGAGATGTAAGACGAGTAGAAGACCAAATGAATGAGCTTCTGTATAGAGAGGAAATGCTTTGGTTACAAAGGTCCATAATCAATTGGCTAAAAGGAGATAAATACAAGGTTCTTCCAAAACAAGGCAGTCTGGAGAGCAAGAAAGAACAAAATTTTAAAATTGCGAGATACAGATGGAAGCATACAAACAACCCCCGATGCATTGGAAAGAATGGCTACTTCATATTTCAAGGAGATGTATATGAAAGACCATTCACTGGACCCTAATACAATCATCCAATTATTTGATAAACATGTTACTGAAGAGATGAATGCGATGCTTTGTGGGGAATTCACGGAGGAGGAGATATCAAATGCTCTTTTCTAGATTGGGCCGATTAAGGTGCTAGGGCCGGATGGCTTCCCTGCGAAATTTTACCAAAGAAACTGGGGGACGGTGAAGCACAAAATAATTGGCACTGTATTCAGATTTTTTGAAACAGGGGTAATGCCAGAGGGAGTAAATAATACATCTATTGTTTTGATCCCAAAAGTTGACAACCCGGTTGATCTGAAGGATTTTCGGTCTATATGCCTATGCAATATTCTTTATAAAATTGTTTCAAAGTGTTTGGTCAATAGGATGGGGCCTTTGTTAGATAAAATTATATCGCCAAATCAGAGTGCTTTTGTGCAGGGGCGCATGATAACAGATAATGCCTTGGTGGCTTTTGAATGCATACACCATATACATAACACAAGGAAACCAGAAAAATCCTTTTGTGCATATAAGTTGGACTTGTCGAAGGCTTATGACCGTGTGGACTGGAGTTTTTTTTGGAACAAGCGATGTTTAAAATAGGCTTCGCTCGCCGATGGGTCGATTGGATCATGACATGTGTGACCTCGGTGAGATACTCTATAAAATTCAATGGAGCTCTATTGGATGTATTTGTTCCGACACGTGGCTTAAGACAAGGTGACCCCCTGTCCCCTTTCTATTTCTTTTTGTTGCTGATGGTCTGTCGTCCTTGATCAAGGTTGAGGTGGATAAAGGTAATATAACTCCAGTCCGAGTTTGTCGCAATGCGTCGGGGGTATCCCATCTCTTGTTTGCAGATGATACCTTACTATTTTTCAAGGCAAATATTTTTCAGGCTGCTAATGTCAAGAAGATTTTGGAAAGCTACACAAAGGGAACAGGACAGCTAATCAATCTGGCCAAGTGTTCAATCATGTTCGGTGAGTCCTGTCCAAGTGATAACCAAGAGGAAATTAAAACAATGCTTAGCATTGTGCAAGAAGCTTTTGAAACCAAGTATTTGGGATTACCAACTCCTGAGGGCCATATGAAGAAAGGTAAATTTCAAAGCCTTCAAGCACAGCTAAGCAAAAGGCTTATCCAGTGGGGAGATAATCATTTGTCTAGTGGAGGCAAGAAAATCATGATTAAGACAGTGGCACAAGCTATCTCGGTATATGTTATAGGGGTGTTCAAGCTTCCGGAGTCGGTGTTAGAAGACCTTACAAGGCTCACTAGGAATTTCTGGTGGGGCGTGGAGAACAGAAAAAGGAAAACTCATTGGATTGCACGGGACAAACTTACTTGTTCAAAAGACAGAGGAGGCATGGGATTTAGACATGAAGCTTTTCAATCAAGCTTTGTTGGCGCGTCAAGCATGGAGACTTATTGAAAAGCCAGATAGTCTTTGTGCCAGGGTGTTAAAGGCACGCTATTATCTGAATGGTTGTTTGGGTGATATGGTGCTCATAGGAAATGCCTCGCCCACTTGGCGAGCCATTGAACATGGCTTGGAACTCTTGAAGCAAGGTCTGATTTGGTGGGTAAGTAATGGACAGTTGATCAGAGTGTGGAGAGATCCTTGGATCCCAAGGAATACATCTCGTAGGGTAATTAGCAAGCAAGGAAATTGTAGAATTAAGCGGGCCTCGGCTTTCCTGGATGCGAATGGTGCTTGGGATTTACAGAAACTCAGTCATACGTTCATGACTGTCGATGTAAATGACATTGTAAAAATCAAAACTTCTTGTAGAGGTGGGAATGATTTTTTAGCTTGGCACTTGGAGAAAAATGGTATGTTTACAGTGCGAAGCGCTTATAGATTAGCGGTAGATATTTAGAGGAGAGAGGTTGGAGGTGAAGCTGCTAGCTCACAACCGGATGGATGCAACCTTGTGTGGAATCACATCTGGAAGTGTCCTGTTCCGCAGAAGGTACGCATATTTGCTTGGAAAGCTGCTACCAACAGCCTGGCTACTTGGGATAATAAATGGTGACGCCGTCTTGAGCTAGATGATACTTGCTGTGTGTGCGGAATGGAAAAAGAGGATGTTTACCATGCTCTTTGTCGCTGCCCAAATGCTCAAGCTCTATGGAATGCCATGCGCCAGTTATGGCATATACCATCGACTGATCAACTGCGAATCACTGGTACGCATTGGTTGTTAATTCTTTTAGATAACATTTCTCAGACTGATCATATGATGCTGCTAATGTTGTTATGGCGTGTCTGGCATGTATGGAATGAGGTGGTACACCAGAAAACGACGCCACCTGTGGAGGCGTCCCAGCACTTCTTGGAAAGCTACGTTCAATCTTTATTAATGATCAAGCATAACCCGGACTTGGATGTGGCAAAAGGTAAGCATGCCATTGCAAATTCTCTAGAAGTGATAAAAAAACAATGGCAGGATACTACTGGTTCACCAACTGAGCCTAAACCATGGTCACACTCCCCACCTGGTTGGCACAAGCTAAATGCTAATGGGTCTTTTGCTATACAGGATGGGGGGTATTGGCATGGTGTTGCGGGATAGCGATGGAAAAAGAATTGTTACAGCCTGCAAATCAATTCCGTTCTGTTCAAATGCTCTAGAGGCAGAACTTGTGGCTTGCAAGGAGGGTATTGAGTTGGTGTTCCAATATACATCAACATCAATAATTGTGGAAACTGATAGTACCACGGTTATCCATCTAGCCACAAGTCAAGAAGAAGACCGTTCAACTCTTGCCCATATGGTCAGGGAGGTGAAACTTTTGTTCACTGTTCCATGTAAAAAAAAAGTATCGGTTGCCGCATGTGTGTGAGTGTCGGGTATGGCTTGTGTATGTCCTCCTCGATGGTATAAAAAATAAAACAAAAAAGATGAGCAGGAAGCCGATTAACATCCTATAATATATATTCATGACTAGCTTATATAAAAAGTCGTTTTTATTTATTGCTTCATATATATATATTAATTACGTACAGACGGCTGGGTATCATCATCAACAGGGACGGACGGGTATGTATTACGTACGTACGTACATGGATCCCGGCCAGGAGCTAGAGATCCATGTCACTGAAATCCATGGCCGGCCTGAAGGCCGGACTTTTGTTTTAATTTGCTTCATATCTCCTTCTGAACGTTCTTGAGGTTTGTGGTAAGATTGAGCGATGACCCCAATTTTACAACATTGTAGATGCGCTTGAAGTCGCGGAACGTGAGGGTGCGGTACAACGGCGGGTTGTCCTCGCTAAGGAACTCCTCCGCGGGGCCAATGAGACAGTCTGCTGCCGGCATGATGCACGTCGCCACCGTTGTCCTCGCCACCGCCATGTTGGTCGTCACACGGTGCTCTATGCTCTTCAGCATCCCATTGGTCACAACCTGCGTCGAGGATTAACCAGTCATATTGCTGGAAATGAAGAAAAGTTTGAAGCAACGGCCAGAAGTACGTAGGTCAGTAGGTGATCAATTGCCTCGAGCTGCAAGCCGAAGTTGACGACGAAGGAGTTGGGCACGGGCACGACCTTGATCCAGTCGCCATTGTAGGCGACCTCGAGTCCAGGAACCAAGCTTGGGAGGAGTAGGGTGAGGAGGTTGCGGTCACAGTGCGGCGGCAGGCCGAGCGTCGTCTCCGGGTTCGGGCACGGTGGGTAATGGTTGATGTGGAGGACCACATCGCCGCCGCTGATGTCCCCCTCCAAGTAGTCAGGTCGGAGCCCCATGCCCTCGCACAGCAGCCGCAGTATCTCCATCCCCATGCCTCTCGTCAGCACGATGAACTTCTCGACAACCTCCCTATATATGCATGATCAGGGCCCTTTCTGATAGTGAGATATGGAACATATATGATTTGTCTAGTTGATCGGTGAGATCCCTAGCTTACCGAAGCCTCTGGGGCTTGTCGGGCCAGTCCTTGCTGCTGTCACTGACGGGGAAGGCGCAGGCAAGGCGGAGGCAGTCCCGCCAGTAGTTCTCGCCCCCGGTCTCAAAGATGGAGCCAGAGAAGATCCGGGTGGCTTTGCTTGGATCCTCCGAGAACAAGTGAGCCTTATCCGCCGCCGGTAGCTGGAAGAACTCCTGACACACCGCCTCCATGTCCCGCATCGCCTCCTCCGAGACGCCATGGTTGACGACCTGCAGTCAGGAAAAAAAAAATTCGGCGAAATTTTGAACCCTGCCTGCAGTACTTGGTTAATTCTCGCGATGCAAATGAAATAATTGGGATTGACATCCAGTTAACGGGAAACTTAAGGATGCTTGGTTTGCAGTTTGGACTCGCCATGAAGAAGCCGAACTCCTTGCCGGCGTCGAGGATGGCGCGGCGAACCTCGTCGCGGCTGCGGGACATGTCGACGACGGGCAGGGAGACACCGGCCGCGGAGATGGCAGGCGGGAGCTGGTCGGGCGAGAAGATAAACTCGTCCGGGAGCAAGCCACGGGATGGGGTTAAGTGGAGCATATTCTCCATGGATGAATCGGTGGAGGGTGTACGGGATCCGGAGGCGGAGAGCAGCAAGAAAGGGTACCTGCAAGCCACTTAGCTTGCTCGCTCCTGTTCTTCACACCATGCTGTACGAGCTATTTTATAGGCGTGGACGTAGAGTGAGAGCTTTGGGCAGAAAGAAGTTGCTGCGTATGCAATACATTATTAAACTTCTCGCCGATCCAAAGGTTGCGCAACGAGTTGTGTGTGTGAGAGAGTGACAGCATGAAACTTGCCGCTCTAGTCGGCAGAGAGAAAACAGACGAGAGTATTTCTGGTAACCACTTTGGATCCATCTCGTTTCAGTAGTTTATATCAAATATTTAACTATATATATATATATATATATATATAAAGAGTATATCATACATAGACAGTTATATATAATACGTTTTAGGTAGTTTCAGATATTACGAAACTGAATCAACGGTACCTGATACATCTGGAATCAAGAAAGTACATATTAGAAATGTTTAGATTGGTTATTCAACTCAGAAAGATCAGTATTCAAAACAGATTTACCTACTTTAACGTTAAGAAAGATAACTCTCTATCGATTACGACTGAATATGAGTCGATACCTCACTCTTATATAAGGTGGAAAGGCTAGGGGAGGAGACGAACAAGAGCGAGAGGGGCAAGCATCAAGACCCCAACAGAGGAGCTGCTCGGCAATTTTAGCTCTAGGTTAGATTAGATCCGATCTACTCCTTGTAATATTCTTAGCCACATTGCGTGTACTCGAGATCATCAATATACAGCAGCAACCAAGGTTAAGGTTACCGACCGGAGCTCGGTTACCGAGCTCCGGCAGTAACCGAAAATTCGCGATAACCGCGATTACCGGTCAAAAATTCAAAAAAATTCAGAGAAAATTCATTTGGCAAAATTTGAAATTTGGAAAAAAATCGCGATTTTAGCCGTTCGGTTTGGACCGGTTACCGAGCGGTTTTTGCGATTTATCGAGCGGTTTTCTCAAATTTTCTGCATTATCGGTAACCGCTCGGTTTTCTCGTTAATCGCTCGGTTTTCTCGATTTATCGAGCGGTTTTCTCGATTTTCAGTGAAGTTCAATAAAAAATCCAAAAATTATCTCAATCTTGTAAAATCAATAACTAATTCATCTGAGCTTCAAATCAAGTAAAAACGATTTTTGTTGGTTTCCTTGTAACATGATCTACATGATAAAAGTATTTATACTCATAAAAAAGTTCAAAATTTTCTGTGAAAAATTGTATTTTTTAAACCAAGTTAAATGCATAGTTTACTCTTTGCTAATCCAAAAATCATGAAATTAATTTTTTTAGTCTTCTTACATGATCCTATGTCTTTTAAAAATACATGAACTCATGAATTAGTTATTGTAATATGCATGATTGTGTAAATATGCTGCGACTAGATTAATTCATAACTGACCCATCACACCTCAAAAATTAGTGAAACCATTTTCATTAGCTTATTTATACTATTATTTACGTAGGAAAAATAATAGTAGACATGAAAAAGTTAATTACAGTGATGTTTCTTAACATATTCACTTTATGCTTGTGAACTTTGTAAAAATCATAGAGAAATTAATAAAACTCTAAATAAAGTGAAATCAATTTTAAAGATTTTCTTAAAATATGTTTTACACAAGAAAAATATGTGTTTGCATGTTATACTTTTCCTTAACATGAGGTAATACCTGAGCCGCACGCTTCAATATTTTTTATTTTTTTCAAACTTCCTCCCTATAGAATATGATGCAAACGACATTATTTTTTAAAACAATTTCACAGAAGGTCTTAGAATTGTGTCTAGTTTTTTAAGATTTTTTTTTATGTTTTTGAATTTTTTTGAATTTTTGAATTCAAATTCGGTTACCGTTCAGTTTCT
Source organism: Phragmites australis (assembly GCF_958298935.1). NCBI lineage: Eukaryota > Viridiplantae > Streptophyta > Magnoliopsida > Poales > Poaceae > Phragmites > Phragmites australis. Next base: position 17,269,016 of record NC_084942.1, on the reverse strand, counting down.
GAAACCGGACCGGACCGAGAAGGTCGTTATCGCGGTTATCATCAGTTTTTTGAATTGTGGCAGTAACACCCCCACAGACATAGGGTATTACTCCAATCAGAGGTCTGAACCTGATACACCTGAAATCAAGAAATTACATATTAGGAAGGTTTAGATTGGTTACTCAACTCGGAACGATCAGTATTCAAAACAGATTTATCTACTTTAACGTAACGGAACACAACTCCCTATCGATTATGACTGGATTTTACAACATTGTAGATGCGCTTGAAGTCAAGAAACGTGAGGGTGCGGTACAACGGCGGGTTGTCCTCGCTAAGGAACTCCTCCGCGAGGCCAATGAGACAGTCTGCAGCCGGCATGATGCATGTCGCCACTGGTTCTATTACACTGTACCTTCTAATAGAGAGTATGCGATAAGAAGGAAGATTACTAAGAGGTTTGACAACATATTATATTTCACCAATTAACACAATATTAATGGTTGACATTAATTTCTATTTATTAATGAATGATATGAATTACTGTGTATGATGCGAAGTTGGTATCATCGAACGACTCTTTGACAGAATGACCTTCTAACGATGATGCGAAGGAGGAGCAAGAAGCAGCATCCCGTAAGCGTGCACAGGAGGAGGAGGATGAGAGGCTAGTCTGTCAGCTGTGCACTGCAGAGGAGCAAGAAGCAGCATCCCGTAAACGTGCCTAGGAGGAGGTGGACGAGAGGGTGGCCCGTCAGTGAGTTGCGGAGGATGCCGAAGGCTCAAATCATAGAGGCGTTCAGGCGTCAGACTTCGATGTCTTTGACACACCGGTGAGTCTGAAGCATAGGCGACGCTGCAGTTGATTAGGCATGGCCGGGTCCTCTACTCCACCACCATCGCCCCCCTTGTGTCCCTAGACGTACACAAGCCATTAGTCGTTAGTGCGGAGACGCGGTCCTCATCACAGGAGAGGTAGAGAGATATTGGACTGACTCAACTTGACCGACTTTTCAGGACTGACCTGTGAGAACTATTATGTATATATGTGTGTTTATTGATGCTTTACTTGTAATATGTGTTCATTACTATGTATTAATGAATATACTTTTATTATTGATTTATAGTAAATATATGTATCATTGTGTGCATGTATTAAGAGAGAGACAGAGAGATTGAGGAGAGGTAGTATAGAGAGGACAGAGAGAGAGAGAGGGAGAACACTGCTGGCTGAAACCTTCAGTTGGCAGTGATTCCAGTGAATCACTGTCGGCCCAATCCTTCAACCAGCAGTGATACCTCTTCACTGCCGGTCCACCGAGTCGGCAGTGATAGTCCTCGACTATCACTGCCCGTTGCCCACTGCTGGCTCCAAAACTGGCAGTGAAGGGTGTTTTGGAGCCGGCAGTGAAGGAGCTTTTTGTAGTAGTGTAGACTGCTATATTTGAATGTAGCTTGTGATTTGATCTATGTTCATGTTTTGTTTGCTGTTTGTGGGCTTGTTTATGGGCATGATTTGATCTGATCATTTGTGGCCTTAATATTATTGCTATTGGATCATTTATGTTGTGGGCTGTGATGTTATCGGGTTCTAGGTTTTTTTTGACCCGTTAAGGTATGAATCGGCCTACTACATAAATCTGATAGATTTCTAGTTGGGCTATCTTTCAGATTTGTTCTTTGTGATGTGGCAGTGTTTGATTTGCTGAAAATTTGACAGATTTTGTGAGACAAAATGTGTCAACGGATAGCTCTAAAAAATAAAACAAAAAAGGACGAATTGGAAGCCGATTAACATCCTATAATATATATTCATGACTAGCTTATATAAAAAGTCATTTTTTTTATTTCTTCATATATATATATATATATATATCATCAATAGGAACGGATGGGTATGTATTCCGTACATACGTAAATTGTATGCATGTATTAAGAGAGAGACAGAGATCGAGGAGAGAGGGAGTATAGAGAGGACACAGAGAGGGAAAACATTGCCAGTTGAAACCTCTGGTCAACATAGTCGGAGTCGACGAAGGAGAAGGCGACAACGACCATCTCCGGGTCTATGCCGAAGCTGAAGGCGAGGAAGGACTCCCTCTGAGTCAATGCTGATGCTGAAGGTGATGATGACTCCTTCCTGAGTCGATGTCGAAGGTGAAGATGACGACGACTCTAACTCATCGATGTAGTCGAAGCCGAAGGTGATGATGACCCCATCTTGGTCGACTACGACTGGATATGAGTCGATATCTCACCCCTATATAAGGCGAAAAGGCTGGGGGAGGAGACGAACAAGAGCGAGAGGGGCAAGCGTCAAGACCCCAACAGAGGAGCTACTCGACAACTTTAGCCCTAGGTTAGATTATATCTGATCTACTCCTTGTAATATTCCTAGCCACATTGCGTGTACTCGAGATCATCAATATACAGCAGTAACACCCTCATGGACGTAGGGTATTACTCCAATTGGAGGTCTGAACCTGTATTCATCGCATGTCTCATCTTGTGATTAATCCCTGCACTCGAAGGTACCCAGTCAATTTACGGACATATTATCGGTAACTAATCTTCGACAGTTGGCACGCCAAGTAGGGGTCTTCTTCTGTTTTGTAGGATTAATCATGCCTCGGGATCACTTTTGTGTCGGATTCTCCGACATCGGCTTCTACGACCACTTTAAGTCGACGACGGACATCTTTGAGTCCCCTCCCGTTGACTCTGAGATCATTTTTGGAACTATGGTTTTTCGTTGGGACGATCAAGGTGGACTGATCCACACCGGTACCCTCATGTCTAGACCATTGAATGCGTACCGTGAGGTAGGACATCTCGAGTGGGATCCTGAGGAGCCTAATGTTCTCCACTGTATGGACACCGATAGCAACGAGGGTGGCGACGGTGACTCCAACACTAGCCAGAGCAGTCGAACAGATCGATTCGTGTTTATGACTAGAGGTGACGACTCCCCATTGACTGACCTAATGGTGGTGGATTCAAACACCATGGTTAACAAGGGTGCGGAAATTCTTGAAGATCCGGCAACAACCATCGCTGCCAACAGTACTAGTGCCAAGTTACCACCCGAAACATCCGCAGCTGTAGCCTTGCGTACACCCGACACGACCCTTCACTGATGGATCACAGGAAGGCAGATGTCGCCTGGCTTTTCCCGACGACTTCCGATGGGTGTACCTACACCTGTGATAGCCCACGGCTCAAGGGACAAGCTCCCTCCTAACAGTCACCATGAGGCTTCATCGGCTCGACCGCAACCGAGCCTCGGTAGCGACATATTCAGTACTCTGGACGCTAACATGCAAAGAGCTCATCTGATTCTCAGATCCCTTCCAGAATTAGATCCGGCGAATCCACTAACTCCTATGGTCAATCATGTCAAGATCCTACTCGATGTGGCTTAAATCCAAGTTACTCGAGCAAACAATCCCCACAACTCCAGGCCCCTAGTCGGTACTATCCCGGCTCGAGAAGCCACAGGCAGAAACACTCGCGAGTAGAGAAATCTTAGACTGGAAGCTCAGCTGGTCGAGCCCGAACACAACACTGTGGGCCAAACTGTAGCTACCATATCCATAGGCGCAGAAATCATGAAGACCCAAGGAACCGTATTCCTCACAACCGGCATCATCTATGTACGGCGATCGAAAGCTATAGTGAGGAACGCCGCGAAGACAATCGCCTCTACTACGACTGCAGATCTACAGGACGAGATGGTCGACATGACTCCCCTGTTTGAAAAGACAGGTGTGATAGTCCCCCCACCTCCTCCTAAAGTGTTCAACGAGGGCTGCGAAGCTTCCATACGCGAACTTTGATCAATTTGGTGGCCCGAGAAGTTCAAAGTGGGCCCGATCCAGAAGTACGAGGGGTAGATCAATCCCAATGAGTGGTTGCAAATCTACACCACTGTTATTCAAGCAGCCAATGGTGACAACCGAGTAATAGCCAATTACCTATTAACCACCTTTGATGGACCCGCAAGGTCCTAGTGGCTAAACTTGCCAGCCAACTCGATTCGTTTGTGGGCAGAGCTTAAGGCTCAGTTCATAGCTAATTTCTAAGGCACATTCGAGCGTCCAGGAATGGAGAATGACCTCCACCAATTGCAGCAGAGCAACAACGAATCCCTTCAAGATTTCATCCGCTGGTTCAGTGACAGGCGTAACATGATCCCGGACATCTTTGATGAGTCGGTAATCATCGCCTTCAAATGAGGCGTTCAGGACACGGATCTACGTGGAAAGATGGCTACTCGGAAGATCCGTACAGTCAAAGAGCTTTTAGAGTTGACTGACAAGTGTGGAAAACAAGCAAAAGCTCAGGTGCGTGCTAAGAACCTTCAATCTGGCAAGGACAAACCTGAGTCCTTAGAGAGCGGAGGAAAGAAGAACAAACCTGGTGAGAAGCGCAAGGGTCCCGATACGACTATAGCTACAGTCGACAGGAGCAAATCGCACAACTCTAGTGAGAACAAAGGCCTCAGTCGAGGTGGCGGAAAGTGGTGTCCCATCCATTGAAGCATCCAACACGACTTCAACGAGTGATATGTGTTGAAGAAGAAACTTGATGAAAAGATTAAGGCAAATGCTGAGCGTGGTAATAAGTAGGTTAAGCCAAACATTGAGGGTGACGAGCCCTAGTTCCACGAGGCTGACCACAGCTTGGCGCACATCTTTGGAGGATCCTCCACGTACGAGTCCAAAAGGTAGTACAAGGCGGTCGAGCGAGAAGTCAACTTGGACCTAATTGGGCCCTCTCGGTATCTCAAGTGGTCGGAACAGCCGGTCACCTTTGATCAAACCGACCATCCGGCTGCGGTACAACATCTTGGTCGATACCCAGTCGTAGTTCAGCTAACCATACTCAACATCAAAGTTTCCAGAACTCTGGTCGATGGTGGTAATTCACTCAACCTCATTTTCTCCAAAACCTTGGACAAGATGGGAATTCAGAGAACAGAGCTTAGGATAGGAGTTGAGCCTTTTGACGGTATAACTCCCAACTCATCAACCATGCCTCTCATCCAGATCGAGCTTCGCGTCACATTTGGCATGCCTGACAACTTCCGTACAGAAAAGCTGACATTCGATGTCTCGGACTTTGAGACGGCGTACAATGTGATCCTAGGTTGCCCAATTCTGGGCAAGTTCATGGTAGTGGTTCACTATGCCTACCAAGCACTCAAGATCACGGGACCCAATGGGACCATTATAGTTAAAGGAGATCAGCGTGCAGCGGTCAAATGCGACAAGCAAAGCCTGGATATGGTCGAACACTTCAGTTGAGTGGCCACCACTCCTAAGGACACAAATTCTAAGTGTCAAAGGCATCAAGGTGTCGTCGAGGACAAAGATTCTAAGCTTGTGAGTCTTGCTGGCACTTCTAAATCCGACGACGCAAAAGGCAAGACCAATGACAGCACCGACAACAAAAAGACTGATGGTTGCGTCAAGGCAGTGCCCCTCGACCCATCTAAACCATCAAAGATGGTTAAGGTTGGGGTCAATCTTGACCCTAAATAGGAAGTCGAGCTCATCACCTTCCTCCAAGCAAACCAAGACGTATTCGCATGGCAATCATCAGATATGCCTGGGGTCCAAGGGAGGTGATCGAGCATCGACTAGCTATTAAACCCGATGCCAAACCTGTGGTGTAGAAGCAGCAAAGGTTTGCGGAAGATAGGAAGTGGGCCATCGAGGAGGAGGTCGATAAGCTCCTAAAGGTGGGCTTCATTCGAGAAGTGTGTCATCCTACATGGCTCGTAAATCCTGTCCTCGTCATGAAAACTAATGGTAGATGGAGAATGTGCATCGAGTTCACCGACCTCAACAAGGCTTGTTCCAAGGATCCTTTTCTTCTCTTGCGCATCGACCAGATCGTCGACTCTACGACAGGCTGTGAGTTGCTATGTTTTCTAGATGCTCATTCATGGTATCACCAAATTAGCATGGGATTAGTGGATGAGAAGAAAATGGCTTTTACTACTCCCTTCGGTGTATGTTGCTATGTAAAGATGCATTTCGGTTTAAAAAACACTGGTGCTACATATCAAAGGTGTATTCAAAACTGTCTACAACCTCAAATCGGTGCAATGTAGAAGCATACATCGATGATGTTGTAGTCAAATCAAAAACCAGAAACGCATTGGTTGACAATCTCAAGGAAACATTCGACAACCTCGGGAAGTATCGCATGATGCTCAACCCTGAAAAATGCACGTTTGGTGTGCCGTCCGGTAAGCTTCTCGGCTTCTAGGTGTCATGTCGCGGCATTGATACCAACCCACACAAAATAGAGGCTCTTGACCATACGAGGTCACCTCGAACACTGAAGGAGGTTCAGAAACAGGTTGCATTGTTGCTATTAGTCGATTCATTTCTAGGAAGGGCGAGCGAGGGATGCTTTTCTTAAAGCTATTGAAGAAAAAAGACCGGTTCGAGTGGATAGAAAAAGCGGAGCGCGCCTTCTAGGACTTAAAAAGGTACTTATCGTCTCCATTAACCCTTACACCGCTTAACAAAAAAGAGGAGCTCTTTTTGTATACTGCAGCTACCCCACAAGTTGTAAGCAGGGTACTGGTGGTCGAACGGGAATGTTCCGAGAAAAAGGCCAAGGTCTAGAAACCCGTTCACTATGTGAGCGAGGTTCTACATGATTCTAAGCTACGATACCCGCAAGTACAGAAGTTGATATATGCAGTCTTGATGTCTTCCTAGAAATTACGGCACTACTTTCAAAAGCACAGGATCACCGTCATGACGATATACCCGCTAAAGGATGTAATACACAATTGGGAGTGTTAGAGCTAAATGAGTTCGACGTAAGTTACGCACCACGCGCAAGCGTGAAATTTGGAGTGTCAGCGGACTTCATCGCCGAATGGACAAGCGTTGAAGAAACAAGGCCAAACAGAGTCGAAGATCACTGGACGCTCTTCTTTAATGGATCGCTCATGCTCCAGGGCTCAAGGGCTAGAATTGTACTCAAATCTCCTACGGGCGACGTACTTAGGTACATTGTTCAATTAGACTTTAAAGCTTCTAATAATGTTGTAGAATATGAAGGATTGGTAAACAGGCTCCGCATAGCTTCATCGCTTGGAATTAATTGACTTCTTGATAGGGCAGAAGGAGAATGTTGTAACTCATCATATTAGTGACGATTGTATTTCTTCTACTTTCAATTAATATATCCTGTTCTATGCAAAAAAAAAATACCGGTTGCCGCATGTGTGTGAGTGCCGGGTATGGTTTGTGTATGTCCTCCTCGAAGGAATAAAAAATAAAACAAAAAAGATGAGCAGGAAGCCGATTAACATCCTATAATATATATTCATGACTAGCTTATATAAAAAGTCGTTTTTATTTATTTCTTCATATATACAGAAGAGTGAAGGTGGGAGGAATCTCCCCTACCCATGACCCCTTGGGTCCTTTATATAGGTGTGGTGGAGAGATGAAATTTCCTCTCCAACCTTTGGTGGGGTAAAAATATTATAAGGTGACCCTTGGGCCTTTACATGGGCTGCTTTTATACGTGGGCTTCTTTGTAGGTCTGGGTCTTTCCCCCAACAACTAGTCATATGTAAGCTGTTCTATTCAAAGTTAGCTGAAATGTCATTTAGCTTTACAGGTTACTACATAACAACACAATGGTGACATGATATCATGTATGGTTCCACTACTACAAAAATTTCTATCAGTGTTAGATTAGAATCATCATCATTACTGCATAATCGACAATGATAATATGACATTATCATTGTCGGTTGTAGAATTGACACTGATAAGTGGAGCTATCACTAATGGTTTGAGATACGAAACAACAGTGATAATGGTGTTATCATTGCCTATTATAGTCATATGACTGTTAGGGATAACAACACTATCACTGCCTATTTAAGCCACAAACCGGCAGTGATGAATCCACACCCCAAAAAGTAATATTTACATTTCTGGCTAGCCTTAGGAATTGATAGCCATGTCCTCTGAAATAAAATACAGCTGATGATGACTACTTGATAATAGTCACATTTGGACACTTTAGGGTTTTCCGTAATTCTCAGAGCATATCTCTATTCCTGGGAGGGGATTCTTAGATGAAAGAAAACTACCCGTAGGTACCCAGGGGATCGTGTAAAAAGGAAAGTTTATCTTCAATAATGGGAAGAGAGACTCCAGAGGATGTATGATGTCCCCTCTATATATATACAGCTTGGGGATACTGCAGAGGATAAGTCATTAGAAGTCGAATAAGTCGCGCAAACCAGAAGACACCACAAACTAAGCAAGGAAGTCACCAACTAGGATAGATTTATCTAGGCTAGTTACGCACCACCCTAGTAATAAACTCATATTAATACAAGATAAATAGGACGTATGGTTATTATTTTAAAGGAGGTCCAAATCTGTCTAAAAAACTTTCTGTGTGTTCTTTTGATTCGTCTACTCGAAGCATCCCCATCTATTCTACAAATTTTAAGTTCAGCGGTTCACCAATCGTTGAGAGCTAGCGCTGTCAATGGGGATCATGATAATGGGAGTTGAAAATTCTACAGTGTTTGATTCGCTGAAAATATGATAGATTTTGTGAGACAAAATGTGTCAATAGACAGCTCTAAAAAATAAAACAAAAAAGGATGAGCAGGAAGCCGACTAACATCCTATAATATATATTCATGACTAACTTATATAAAAAGTTGTTTTTTATTTATTGCTTCATATACATATATATATATACATATATATATATATATATATATCATCATCATCATCATCATCATCATCATCATCAGGGACGGACGGCGGACATCTTTGTGTATGTCCTCCTCGAAGGAATAAAAAATAAAACAAAAAAGATGAGCAGGCACTACCGGATTTTGATACTTTGCCGTGTGCCCACGGCACACGGCAAAGCACTAAAAACACTCGGCATAACACTGTCGGCATACACAGTGCCGGCAAACAGCTGTTTGCCGAGTGTTTTATGTCGAGCACTCGGCAAACATATTCGCCGAGAGCCAAATACGACACTCGGCCAAAAAACCGACATAACGGCGTCAGGGCCGTAACGGCCGCTTTGCCGAGTGTCTAATGTATACACTCGGCAAACCTCGCGACGTTGCCGAGTACCCTCCAATACACTCGGCAAAAGGAGTACAGAATAAAGCCGAGATAGCACTCTTTGCCGAGTGTATACACTCGGCAAACTGGCATCCAAAATGCCAGTTTAAACAGCCTTGTGACACGTGTCATGTTGGCCGAGTGTAACACTCGGCATATCCTTGTTTGCCGAGTGTAACACTCGGCAACCTATTCTATACCAGACGGCCAATTAGTCCTACCAGATTCAAAACTGTCGCTGCAATTCAAAACAATTTATATATATCTCACATATTACCACATTCACATAAACATCACATAAACCGTCGCATAAACATCACATAACATCACATAAACTGTCGCATAAACATCACATAAACCGTCGCATAAACATCGCAAGTGACACAAACATCACAAATTGTCGAGACAAGATAGCAAAATATAGTCCAAACAAAAAGAAAATGTTGCAGGCTGTAACAGACTCCACACTTGATTACCACCTTAACCTGCATCAATCAAGGAGCAAAAACACTAAGTAAGAAGTATGCATTTGAAAGTAAACAGAAATGCTAAGTATGGATATGGGGTTACAAAAGTAAGTTTTCAAAGTGAGGAGAACAAACCAAAGTGAGGTGGAGTACCAATGTGCGAACCTCCAGCTCCAGGCGTATTCGATCCCTCTGATGGATACTGCACAAAGGAGGATATAGTTAGCACAACACTCTATGGTTGTAGGAATGGCAATAATGGTGATTACAAGGTTATAAACTAACTCACAGGAGTGTGTGGAGCATGTGGAGCAAGTGGACGAGAAGGGGTTGGCATCGGTGGCGGAGTTTGGCCCATTGCAGCATAAAGGGGTGTTATCATCGCGTACCACTGGGATCGTTCTGCCGCCATCCTCTCCTCGAACGATCTCTCTAATTCGTGCCGGAGCCTCCTTTCTTCATCCAGCTGGGCCTACAGTATGTCATCGCAATCTCATCATCGTTCCAATGCAAAGCATATACAGATCGTCGAGGATGAATGAAATAGAACTAACCTGGATTTCGTTCATCGCAATCCGTGTAGGCTCTGGGCGAGGACGTATACCCGGACCTGAGCTCGTGCTCTGAGCTCTAAGCTGAGAGAGAGAGGGAGTGGTGGCCGTATCGAGTGTGCCGTCGCCAATCCAGAACCGGCCATGTTTCTTGCCTCCTCCCGCCCTCATAACCACTTCCCCATCAAGATCATGCTCGCTCGGATCAAAGTCTGGGCCGTGGACCTCCTTTGCCATCGATGTGTATCCATCCAGGCGAGCCTTGACGTTCTCGTTGCTGTACGCTGAGGCCGGGTCATTCGGGTCATATGCAACCCCGTGCATCGCCTTTGACTTATGGGCCAAAGCATAAGCCTTGAACTGGGAGAGAGGCTGACCATCATTTTTTGCCGACTGCAACAGAAAAGCAATAACATTCATAAAGGGGACGCCTGCACAGAAATTAAGGAGAACTGAGCTTGGGAACAACAGATGCTATTGCATACCCATCTAGCCGCGAAACTAGTCAGGCTGAGTGATGGTGTGGCGCGCCAGGCATCAACAATCGCCTTTCCCGGCAAGCATTGTGACTCTCCTCCCACTCGGGAGCGCACCACTTCTCCACGATCACCGTCCAGCACGGAAGGTCTCCTGCGCACCACCCCGGAGGCACCTAAATAATCAAGTACATAATATATAAGAAGAAGAAATTAAGTGTTAGTAATCTAAGGAATAATAAGCTTTAATGTACTTTACCTGCAGGTACTGCTCCCGGGTCAGAGATATGGTCCTAGCGTCTTTTTTTTGTCACCTTCGCTCCAAGGTGTTCCGCGTGAAATTTGATCACGGCCTGGACGCGCGCCTCGTAGTGCATATCCTTAACAAGCTTCTTGGCAGCTTTGTCGACGACAGCAGCTGCCCTAGCCTCTAAGCCCGGCTCGCATCTAAAAAAATCCTGCATATAGACGCGACAGATCCAGTCATTAGTTAAATAATTTCCATGCGATTAGTATTGACTAATGTAGTGCGAAAGAAACTTACCCATAGCTCGGCCTTCACCCGCTCGGCTCTATTGGGAAACACCCTTCCCTCCCGATCACGGGCGTCCGGCGCAGCTGCATAGTGGGCCCATGTGTATGCCGGCTCGGTTACTCCGCCCAGAGTAACCATGCCAGGGAACTTCTCCTTGATCAAAAGTCCAAGGATGCCGTTTACATGGCGTGAGTGGTCACCCTCTCCAACCCTCAGCCAGTTCCTGCACAAGTGTAAAGGCAATTTATTAGTATGTGTTGAAATATTGAAGATACAAAGGCAAAAAAATAGTGAGAGTAGAGAGAGCCATTTACTTCTCCCCATCTGGTCGAATGAGCGGGCGTCTAGCCATTGGCACCGGTCGCCTCGGGAGGCTAGAAGGACCACGCAGCCACACACGAGAAGAAGTAGAGCTAGAGCTACCCCCCTGGTCAACCTGCTCCTCCTCTACCTGCTCCTCCTCATCCCCAGACTGAGTCACAGCCGTAGGTATAGGCGAGTCAGACTCAGACTCAACCGCACCTAGAGGCGACTCAGTCTCCTCCTCAACAGCAGGTATAGAAGGACCTCCTCCACCCCTGCCTCCGCCTCTCGGCCTTCCTGGAGGTCTTCCCCGGGGTCTCTTTCCGGACCCGTCACCTGCATCCGTGGCTTTCCCCGTCGCCTTTTTGTATAGCGACGTCAACTTCCTCATACCGCCCACCATGCTTCAATCACTTCCTATGAGAACGAGTAAACCAATTAGTACGGATGTTACAACTTGATGTAAATAAATGAAGCATACTAAAAAAAACATGCTATGAGAAAGAATAAATCATACAGTTATTAGAAATAATCATTATCATCGGGATCAGCTGGATCATAAGTCTCATCATCACTATCACGCGTGTTGAAATAATCATCCTGATGCTCGGGAGGAGGAATGCCGTCATCATTGTCATTGCCTAAATGTAACCGCTCAAGTAATTCCAAGTCCCTCGCATTCTCAACCTCGTCTTCTTCGTCCTCGTCAGCACCAGTTTCATTGTCTACTTCCATGACCTGAGCTTCCGTCAAGTCGATCTCAAAATTCCCTGCGAGGCCATCTTCTTGAAAGAATTCTCCATCATATGTGTTGGGGTCTATGTTGTAATCTTCATTGTTTGGGACTGGTAGTTTACCGTGTGGCGGTACCTTGTACACAACATCCCAACCCTTAAGACGCTGAACGGTTTTGCACGGGTACGAGAGATAATAAACTTGCGTGGCCTGTTGAGCCACAATATAGACATCGTCTCCTGGTAAGACGGTTGATTGTCGAATTTCGACTAGCCCAAGATTAGGGGTCCGTCTCACAACTTCTGGATCGAACCAATGGCATTTGAATATGACGGGATTTAGAGGTTTGCTCCCATCAAAATTCAGTTCGTATATTTCTTCAATTCTTCTGTAGTACTCAGCCCCATCTAAGCCTGGAGTAAAAACTCCGGTATTTGTTGTTCTACGATTGGGTCGACTCTGCTCGTGGTTTGCTGTGTGGAAGCGATATCCATTCACGTCATAAGCCTTAAATGACTTGACCCTATAGGCACAACCATCAGCAACTTGTCTCAAGTCGGCACTCATAGACTCGTCGGTTGTTCCCTACAAGTTTAAGCGGGATAGCTTGGTGTATTAGTCGCATGTAAGAAATGAAATTAAGTTAGAAATGAAATCAAGTTGGTGTAATAGCCAAGTTAGAAAGTACTTTGTGTTTGAACCAAGAAATGAAATCAGGCATGTCATTTCCCACACCATCTCTAAGAAGGGCCGAAGCTTCCTCGAGGGTAGGTTCCCTTGATTCATGCCAGAATTGCTCATTGAATTCCCTATAGCAATGAGAAGAAGCGGAGTTGGACACAAACTTGTGAGTAGTTGAGAAATAATGTATTGAGCACTTACTGCATGTACGGCTCCACTTCGGATAGGTTGGTCAAGACATACAACATAATAGTGCGCCACTCTTCATGTTGCAAGGTCTTGTTAGTCGCACCACTTGCACTGCCAAGTTGCCCTCTAAAGATGCTAAGCTTTGATTCATCTTCGGGGTTGCCAGCATTGTAACGAGGGGGTGGATTATGCACACTGGTAAGATTATTAGCATAGTATTTTGTTGTGTAGTTTGACACCTCCTCCAGGATGTATGATTCGGCTATGGATGCTTCAATTTTGCATTTATTTTTACATTTATTTCGAAGAATCTTTTGCAATCTCTCAATTGAGTAGCACCAACGGCCTTGCATGGCCCCCCCCCCATTCGTGCCTCATACGGGAGGTGCAAAATCATATGTTGCATCGGATTAAAGAAGCCGGGTGGAAAGATCTTCTCCAACTTGCAGAGCAACACAGGCGCCAGTCTTTCCATGTCTGCTACCACGGTATGAGATAACTCTTTAGCACAAAGCTGGCGGAAGAAATTGCTCAACTCCGCAAGCACTAGCCAAACATCCTCGGGGACATAGCCTCGAATCATCACCGGCAGTAGCCGCTCAAGCCATATGTGATAGTCATGACTCTTGAGCCCGTTGATTCGCAAAGTAGCTAAATTCACTCCCCTCTTCAGATTCGCTGCATACCCATCAGGGAACATCAAGGTTTGGAACCACTCAAGTACTTCCCTCCTTTGGGCCCTTGTAAGAACGAAATTGGCCTTTGGCTTCGTCCACGATTTCCCGCCTCTGGGAGGGGCCATGTCTAGCTTTGGTCTATTGCATAATCTCGTTTGATCGACTCTAGCCTTAACGTTATCCTTCGTCTTCTCAGGAATGTCCATGATTGTTCCAAAAATGGCCTCAGCGACATTCTTTTCAGTGTGCATTACATCAATGTTATGTGGAAGAAGGAGATCATCAAAGTAGGGGAGATTCCACAAGCATGGCTTGTGAGTCCAGGCGTGTTGCTCACCATATCCCAGAAATCCATCTCCTTGGGCATTGGCCTCGAGAGCGTCTAACTGAGCACGAACCGTGGCACCGGTCATCTTAGGTGGTGCCGAGCCTTCGACAACTACATCTTTCGTAAAGTTCTGCACGTCTTGTCTGAATGGATGGTCAAGAGGAAGGAATTGTCGATGCTTGTCGAAGGAAGAATATTTGCCACCCTTTGTCAACCAAATGAACTTCAGAGCCGCCCTGCATACTGGGCATGGGAACTTCCCATGCACACACCAGCCACAGAATATCCCATATGCCGGTAGGTCATGCAGGGAGTACTGGTACCAAACATGCATTTTGAAGTTTGTCTTTGTAGCTCGGTCGTATGTCCAGACCCCATCCTCCCAAGCACGGACCAAATCATCCATCAGCGGCTCCATGTACACACTCATATTCTTCCCCGGGTATTCAGGCCCCGAAATTATCAGCGACAGGAATATGTTCTGTCGTTGAAAGATGACGCCGGGAGGGAGATTGAGGGGAATAACAAACATGGGCCAACAGCTGTATGAGGCACAAGTCATACCATATGGATTGAACCCATCAGTTGCGAGCGCAATTCGTACATTACGAGCCTCTAGAGCTTTGTCACGATGAATCAGATCGAACCTCTTCCATGCTTCACCATCTGATGGATGTACCAGCTTGTCAGGATTGTATCGACGCCCATCTTTGTGCCATGTCATCTGTTTAGCAGATTCCACAGTCATATACAGACGTTGGATTCTCGGTACGAATGGAAGATACCGAAGGATCTTCACGGGGATTGCGAGCTGCCTCTTCTGACCATCACCAGAGTCTACCTCAAGATACCTAGAGGAATTGCACTTCACACAGTACTTTGCGTCCGCGTGTTCTTTCCTAAATAAGATGCATCCCTTTGGACAAGCATGTATCTGCTCATATGGCATCTTAAGTGCACGGAGGACTTTCTTCGACTCGTACATGCTCTTTGGCAGAATGTGACCTTCCGGGAGAAGGCTACCAACAACTGTCAGCATTGCGTCGAAGGTTTCTCGGCTGAAGCTAAACTGGGACTTGATAGCCATTAGGCGTCCGATGGCATCCAATTGAGAAACCTTGGAATGCCCGTGAAGGGGTTGCTGCGCTGTAGACAACATATCATAAAAGTCCTTTGCGGTTGACTCCGGCACTTCCTCCATACGTGCTTCATTAAAATGTGCGTCATGAAAGTCATCTAGCATGTCTCCGACCCCGACATCATAGTCGTTGGTGCGTTGACGCACCACCTCCTCTCTGGCACGTTCGGACTCACCATGGTAGGTCCACCGGGTATAGTGTGGCATAAACCCATTCTTACAAAGGTGTTGACCCATGACCTCCTTTGTTTGTTGACGCGCGTTTGCACAAATACTGCAGGGGCACCAAGTTCCACGAGGTCCCTTTGGCCTAGCAAATGCTAATTCCAAGAATGCATCGGTCTTCTGGATCCATTCATCGGTCAAAAAACCCTGACTAGAGCGGCCAGTGTACATCCACTCACGATCATCCATCCTCTAACATATTGGGAAACATACACATACAGTTAATTATTTCCATCAAATATTTGTGTTTTACCATAAGAGGGAATCGGCATGCATCAAACTATCTAATAGGTAAAGATAGGTCCTAATCCCACCTGATGATGTGTACATTGGGCCGTTTCCATGCTCTACTCCGATCCGAGACAGAATTTCGGCAGCACCTCCCCGCTGTTCTCCAAATACACGTCTCGGCAACAAGCCAAGACAATGTGTATCCGGAGAACAACGGGGAGACGCTGCCGAAACTCTGTCTCCGATCGGAGTAGAGCATTGAAACAAACCCAATCTACACATCCTCAGGCTGTCCAAAAAATGTGGATAATTCGAAACAGTTACGGTTATAGATATGCAAAGACTTGCATATTTATAACCATAACTCTTTCAAACGGGAGACGCATAGGTTACGCGACATGCACATCCTAAACCCTAAATTAACAGCTTGTTCTAATTTAAGAAAATTTGCAAATATAGAGTAGTTGTACATGCAAACCAGATTTTAGTCTCAGGTTTAGAAATGACATAATATCTCAGTTTTTGGCATCCATATGTTAGACTAAACATTTGATTAAAATAAGGTAAAATGATAGTGATTAAGACTAAACCACTCTAGAGTCTCATATTTCCATGGAAAACAGCACCTATATTTAGCATTGTAAGCATGAAAGATTAATGGAAGAAATATGCTAAATGAGATAGAATACAAATGCCATATATATTAGTCTCAAGTTTAGAATGCCGTAATGTTTCAGTTTTTGTCATCCATATATTAGGCTAAACATTTGAATAAAAGAAGGTAAAATGATGGTGATTAAGATTAAACCACTCTAGAGTCTCATATCCCATGAAAACCACATCTATATTCAGTATTGTAAGCATGAAAAATTAATGGCAGAAATATGCTAAAGAAGATAGAATACAAATGCCATATATACAGATATGCGTATACCCATCTGTTTTCTCAATCGTTGAAAGCACGTGCCCTTTAGTCCACCTCAAAATTACTATCTTGTTTGTATGCTTAATTTGAAGTCAAATTTCTGCATACGCAATTCCAGCTGTCAACTGTCATTTGGTATACTCCCACGATATTTTTCTTAGGTTCTTTGTCGAGATGCAATGTATGCATAGGTGAGCCGTGCGCTCTGTGCTTTATAGCAGTCCCCAGTTTGTGCCTGACGAAACCGAGGAATGCAGAATTGAGGCGCCAGCAACGTCCTCCCCCCCTGTCACTGTGTTGTTTGCCTGTTTGCCACTGAGTTGAGCTCATGGCAACTTGGGCAACTTGTGTATAGTTGCATAGATAGTAGTAAGATGGTATGGTATGCTAAGGAGCTAGACCACACTGAGACCATTAAAGGTAACAGAACGAATCGAAACAACTGCTGGCGCTCGGCAATGGCATCTTAAATATTGCTGCACTTCAGAAAAATTAGTGATTCAGTTGTGTGTCCAGGGGGAAATTCCCAGAGAAGTAGCTCTGGTGCTGTCAACTTTCCTAATTTAGGTGGTCTTATCGAAGGCGATACTGTCATTGGTGTCGCTTCCTAATCTCCGTCGCAAGAATCGTTTTCGAGATAGAGTTCTATGTGGGGCTGAAATCTTGAGCTGGCCTCTTGTATTACGTTATAGTTTAGGCTCCATATTTTGCTGCTTGGCCAGTAGTTCTTTCAGAAAATATGAAATGAATGACTGAATGCAGCCTACGAACTTTTCTGTGAGCGCATCTGCTCAATCTGCAAACCCACGGTGCTGCAGGCTAAGATGGACTAACTACCTGAGGCCAGATATCAAGAGAGGAAAGTTCACCCAAGGGGAAGAACAAACAATCCTCCGGCTCAACTAGTCTACCTACTAAGAACTCTAGCATGTGCCTGGCATCAACTACTCTAACTAGAAAAATCTCTTGCATATGCCTGGCATCAACTAAGTGTATGTCAATCTAATCTTCACAAAGTCATATTTAGCATGTAGTCCAATCTTTTTAGCATGTACCTTGCTGATTTGCAGGAGGTCGGAGGGGGGCGGCGCGGAGCGGCGTCGGAGGGGTGCGGCGCGGGCGGGGCGGCGCCAGGCGGCGTCGGGCGGCTGCGCGAGGCGGGGCGGCGGCGGAGGAGGGGGACCTGGCCGGCGCGGGTCGGCGCGGGGCGGCGCTAGCCGGCGCGAGGCGGAGCCGCCGGCGTGGAGCGGCGTCGGAGGGGGCCGGTGCGGGCAGGGCGGCGTCGGGCTGTGGCGTCGGGCGGGGCGGCGTGAGGCGGGCGGCAGCAGCGGAGGGGGATCTGGGAGGAGGGGGAGGGCGGCGCTGGCGCCAGCGGCGGATTGGGCCGTGGGAGGCTGCGGCGGCGGCCGGGGAGAAGGAATAAAAATGGGAGTAGATCTGTCCCCGCGCGCGGCCGGGGTGGGAAACCCTATATTCGTGAAATTGCCGAGTGTCTGTTTTTGCCGAGTGTCAAATCTAGAACACTCGGCAAAGCTATTGTTTGCCGAGTGTAAACGCAAGAACACTCGGCAAACACCTGAATTTTTTTTTCTGCTACAAATGCACTTAATGAATTAAAAATAGCAAAAGGACCCCAAAAAATACCAGATTTTAACATCGAATATGCTATGATGTATGTTGAGTGTAGAAAAAGTTTCAAGGTCAAACGACGATTGAACCATCACTTGAGCTTCAAACCTGATCCGTTCCCTCTCGAAACAACGATTCTTCCTCGGAGATGCTTCAGTTTCTAAGCATCGTACGTGATAATTTTTGCGAAACCTTCTCAAATTTTTATCACAGCCTCTACGTATCATATTATAACGCTATGGCAAGTCTCATGGTTTTCAGACTTCGTTTATTTTTTTTAGAATTAGAAAACCAATAAGCTACATGTTGGTGGTCGAGTGTTGCCGCCCAGATATTTCAAATTTCTTTTCATTTCTTGGGTAAGGCCTAAAAATAGACTCAACAACATGAATATGATTTTTTTACCCATTTTTGTTCATTATTTCATGTGCTTGCAGATCAAATTTGACTTATATCCATTAAAAGCCAGGAAATGCACTTAATGAATTAAAAATAGTAAACGGACCCAGAAAAATGCCAAAGTTTAACATGGAATATTCTATGTTGTATGTTAAGTGTAGAAAAAGTTTCAAGGTCAAACGATGATTCAACCGTCACTTTGGCTTCAAACCTGATCCGTTCCCTCTCGAAATCACGATTCTTTTTCGTAGATGCTTCGGTTTCTAAGCATCGTACGTGACAGCTTTTGCTTCTTCCACTTGGCAAGCATTGAAAATTCCTTCTTTGTCTGGATGACAGCTGGAATGATAATATATAGCAGAGAAATTCCTTTTTTAAGGCAAGCAAGAAGAATTGTCATTCTCCTTTGTTTGTGAGCTCAGCTCTTCACACGGTAGCATCTTTGACACATGTTTAGACCACAACTGATTCCAAGGGCCACTCTCAGGAGTCCACATCTGCTGCATCTCAATCTTGAAGCACGACTGAATTCTAACTCTAAGTTCATAACAATATCATCCTTAAACCATACTGCAGTAGTACCGGAATCGATGTGTGGCGGCCCTTGGTCGGTTGTTATTACGAGAAAGAAAAGAGAACAAAAGGAAACCAAAAAGAAAATAAAGAAAAAAAATTAGTTTGCCGAGTGCCTAATATCGGGCACTCAGCAAACATACATGTTTGCCGAGTGTCCGTTAGACGACACTCGGCAAAGTGGAGACTCGCCGTCAGACGCCGAACGGAGGGACACGTGCCACGTTTTTTTGCCGAGTGTCCTAATTCGCCGAGTGTTTTTTCTCTTTTTGCCGAGTGCTATTTTTTGCCGAGTGTTTTTTTATGAATTTACCGAGTGCCATATTGTTTGCCGAGTGCTTTCGTTAGGAACTCGGCGTAGGTTGCTGTTTGCCGAGTACCCGATATAATGCACTCGGCATACACGTAGGCACTCGGCATAAGCCTCATTTCCGGTAGTGAGGAAACCGATTAACATCCTATAATATATATTCATGACTAGCTTATATAAAAAGTCGTTTTTATTTATTTCTTCATATATATATATTAATTACATACGGACGGGTATCACCATCAACAGGGACGGACGGGTATGCATTACGTACGTACGTACATGTGGATCCCGGCCAGGAGCTAGAGATCGATGTCACTGAAATCCATGGCCGGCCTAATGGCCGGACTTTTGTTTTAATTTGCTTCATATCTCCTTCTGAACGTTCTTGAGGTTTGTGGTAAGATTGAGCGATGACCCCAATTTTACAACATTGTAGGTGCGCTTGAAGTCGCGGAACGTGAGGGTGCGGTACAACGGTGGGTTGTCCTCGCTAAGGAACTCCTCCGCGGGGCCAATGAGACAGTCTGCTGCCGGCATGATGCACGTCGCCACCGTTGTCCTCGCCACCGCCATGTTGGTCGTCACACGGTGCTCTATGCTCTTCAGCATCCCATTGGTCACAACCTGCGTCGAGGATTAACCAGTCATATTGCTGGAAATGAAGAAAACCTTGAAGCAACGGCCAGAAGTACGTAGGTGATCAATTGCCTCGAGCTGCAAGCCGAAGTTGACGACGAAGGAGTTGGGCACGGGCACGACCTTGATCCAGTCGCCATTGTAGGCGACCTCGAGTCCAGGAACCAAGCTTGGGAGGAGTAGGGTGAGGAGGTTGCGGTCACAGTGCGGCGGCAGGCCGAGCGTCGTGTCCGGGTTCGGGCACGGTGGGTAATGGTTGATGTGGAGGACCACATCGCCGCCGCTGATGTCCCCCTCCAAGTAGTCAGGTCGGAGCCCCATGCCCTCGCACAGCAGCCGCAGTATCTCCATCCCCATGCCTCTCGTCAGCACGATGAACTTCTCGACAACCTCCCTATATATGCATGATCAGGGCCCTTTCTGATAGTGAGATATGGAACATATATGATTTGTCTAGTTGATCGGTGAGATCCCTAGCTTACCGAAGCCTCTGGGGCTTGTCGGGCCAGTCCTTGCTGCTGTCACCGACGGGGAAGGCGCAGGCAAGGCGGAGGCAGTCCCGCCAGTAGTTCTCGCCCCCGGTCTCAAAGATGGAGCCAGAGAAGATCCGGGTGGCTTTGCTTGGATCCTCCGAGAACAAGTGAGCCTTATCCGCCGCCGGTAGCTGGAAGAACTCCTGACACACCGCCTCCATGTCCCGCATCGCCTCCTCCGAGACGCCATGGTTGACGACCTGCAGTCAGGAAAAAAAAAATTCGGCGAAATTTTGAACCCTGCCTGCAGTACTTGGTTAATTCTCGCGATGCAAATGAAATAATTGGGATTGACATCCAGTTAACGGGAAACTTAAGGATGCTTGGTTTGCAGTTTGGACTCGCCATGAAGAAGCCGAACTCCTTGCCGGCGTCGAGGATGGCGCGGCGAACCTCGTCGCGGCTGCGGGACATGTCGACGACGGGAAGGGAGACACCGGCCGCGGAGATGGCAGGCGGGAGCTGGTCGGGCGAGAAGATAAACTCGTCCGGGAGCAAGCCACGGGATGGGGTTAAGTGGAGCATATTCTCCATGGATGAATCGGTGGAGGGTGTACGGGATCCGGAGGCGGAGAGCAGCAAGAAAGGGTACCTGCAAGCCACTTAGCTTGCTCGCTCCTGTTCTTCACACCATGCTGTACGAGCTATTTTATAGGCGTGGACGTAGAGTGAGAGCTTTGGGCAGAAAGAAGTTGCTGCGTATGCAATACATTATTAAACTTCTCGCCGATCCAAAGGTTGCGCAATGAGTCGTGTGTGTGAGAGTGACAGCATGAAACTTGCCGCTCTAGTCGACAGAGAGAAAACAGACAAGAGTATTTCTGGTAACCACTTTGGATCCATCTCGTTTCAGTAGTTCATATCAAATATCTAACTATAGGTGTATATATATATATAAAGAGTATATCATATATAGACAGGATATATACAACACGTATTAGGCAGTTCCAGATATCACGAAACCGAATCAGCGATACCTGATACATCTGGAATCAAGAAAGTACATATTAGAAAGGTTTATATTGGTTACTCAACTCGAAACGATCAGTATTCAAAATAGATTTATCTACTTTAACATCAAGGAAGACATCTCCCTATCGACTACGGCTGGATGCGAGCCGATACCTCACCCCTATATAAGGCGGAAAGGCTGGGGGAGGAGACGAACAAGAGCGAGAGGGGCAAGCATCAAGACCCTAACAGAGGAGCTACTCGGCAACTTTAGCTCTAGGTTACATTAGATCCGATCTACTTCTTGTAATATTCTTAGTTACATTGCGTGTACTCGAAATCAACAATATACAGTAGCAACCAAGGTTAAGGTTACCGACCGGAACTCGGTAACCGAGCTCCGGCGGTAATCGAAAATTCGCGATAACCGCGGTTACCGGTCAAAAATTCAAAAAAAAATCGGAGAAAATTCATTTGGCAAAATTTGAAATTTGGAAAAAAATCGCGATTTTAGCCGTTCGGTAACCGGTCGATTTGGGCCGGTTACCGAGCGGTTTTTGCGATTTATCGAGCGGTTTTCTCAAAATTTCTGCATTGTCGGTAACTGCTCGGTTTCTCAATAACCGTTCGGTTTTCTCGATTTATCGAGCGGTTTTCTCGATTTTCAGTGGAGTTCAACAAAAAATCCAAAAATTATCTCAATCTTGTAAAATCAATAACTAAATCATCTGAGCTTCAAATCAAGTAAAATAAATTTTGTTGGTTTCCCTGTAACATGATCTACATGATAAAAGTATTTATACTCATAAAAAATTTCAAAATTTTCTGTGAAAAATTGTATTTTTTAAAACCAAGTTAAATGCATAGTTTACTCTTGGCTAATCCAAAAATCATGAAATTAATTTTTTTTAGTCTTCTTACATGATCCTATGTCTTTTAAAAATACATGAACTCATGAAATAGTTATTGTAACATGCATGATTTGTGTAAATGTGTTGTGACTAGATTAATTCATAACTGACCCATCACACCTCAAAAATTAGTGAAACCACTTTCATTATCCTATTTATACTATTATTTACGTAGGAAAAATAATGGTAGACATGAAAAAGTTAATTACAGTGATGTTTCTTAACATACTCACTTTATACTTGTGAACTTTGTAAAAATCATAGAGAAATTAATAAAACTCTAAATAAAGTGAAATCAATTTTAAAGATTCTCTTAAAATACGTTTTACTCAAGAAAAATATGTGTTTGCATGTTAAACATTTTTCTTAACATGAGGTAATAACCGAGCCGCACGGTTCAATATTTTTCATTTTTTTTCAAACTTACTCCCTATAGAATATGATGTAAATGACATTATTTTTTTAAAAAAATTCACAGAAGGTCTTAGAATTGTGTCTAGTTTTTTTAAGATTTTTTTGAATTTTTTGAATTCAAATTCGGTTACCGTTCGGTTTTTGAAACCGGATCGGACCGAGAAGGTCGGTTATCGCGGTTTTTGAGCGGTTACCATCAGTTTTTTGAACCGTGGCAGCAACACCCCCACAGACGTAGAGTATTACTCCAATCGGAGGTCTGAACCTGATACACCCGAAATCAAAAAAGTACATATTAGGAAGGTTTAGATTGGTTACTCAACTCGGAACGATCAGTATTCAAAACAGATTTATCTACTTTAATGTAAAGGAACACAACTCCCTATCGACTACGATTGGATTTTACAACATTGTAGATGCGCTTGAAGTCACAAAACGTGAGGGTGCGGTACAACGGCGGGTTGTCCTCGCTAAGGAACTCCTCCGCGAGGGCCAATGAGACAGTCTGCAGCCGGCATGATGCATGTCGCCACTGGTTCTATTACACTGTACCTTCTAATAGAGAGTATGCGATAAGAAGGAAGATTACTAAGAGGTTTGACAACATATTATATTTCACCAATTAACACAATATTAATGGTTGACATTAATTTCTATTTATTAATGAATGATATGAATTACTGTGTGTGATACGAAGTTGGTATCATCGGACGACTCTTTGACAGAATGACCTTCCAACGATGATGCGAAGGAGGAGCAAGAAGCAGCATCCCGTAAGCGTGCACAAGAGGAGGAGGATGAGAGGCTAGTCCGTCAGCTGTGCACTGCAGAGGAGCAAGAAACAGCATCCCGTAAACGTGCCTAGGAGGAGGTGAACGAGAGGGTGGTCCGTCAGTGAGCTGCGGAGGAGGCCGAAGGCTCAAGTCATAGAGGCATTCAGGCGTTAGACTTCGATGTCTTTGACACACCGGTGAGTCTGAAGCATAGGCGACGATGCAGTTGATTAGGCATGGCCGGGTCCTCTACTCCACCACCATCGCCCCCCTTGTGTCCCTAGACGTACACAAGCCATTAGTCGTTAGTGCGGAGACGTGGTCCTCATCACAGGAGAGGTAGAGAGATATTGGACTGGCTCAACTTGACCGACTTTTCAGGGGTGACCTGTGAGAACTATTATGTATATATGTGTGTTTATTGATGCCTGACTTGTAATATGTGTTCATTACTATGTATTAATGAATGTACTTTTATTATTGATTTATAGTAAATATATGTATCATTGTGTGCATGTATTAAGAGAGAGACAGAGAGATTGAGGAGAGGTAGTATAGAGAGGACAGAGAGAGAGAGAGGAAGAACACTGCTGGCTGAAACCTTCAGTTGGCAGTGATTCCAGTGAATCACTGTCGGCCCAATCCTTCAACCAGCAGTGATACCTCTTCACTGCCGGTCCACCGAGTCGGCAGTGATAGTCCTCGACTATCACTGCCTGTTGCCTACTGCTGGCTCCAAAACTGGCAGTGAAGGGTGTTTTGGAGCCGGCAGTGAAGGAGATTTTTTAGTAGTGTAGACTGCTATATTTGAATGTAGCTTGTGATTTGATCTATGTTCATGTTCTGTTTGCTGTTTGTGGGCTTGTTTATGGGCATGATTTGATCTGATCATTTGTGGTCTTAATATTATTGCTATTGGATCATTTATGTTGTGGGCTGTGATGTTATCGGGTTCTAGGTTTTTTTTGACCCGTTAAGGTATGAATCGGCCTACTACATAAATCTGATAGATTTCTAGTTGGGCTATCTTTCAGATTTGTTCTTTGTGATGTGGCAGTGTTTGATTTGCTGAAAATTTGACAGATTTTGTGAGACAAAATGTGTCAACGGATAGCTCTAAAAAATAAAACAAAAAAGGACGAATTGGAAGCCGATTAACATCCTATAATATATATTCATGACTAGCTTATATAAAAAGTCATTTTTTTATTTCTTCATATATATATATATATATATATATATATATATATATATATCATCAATAGGAATAGACGGGTATGTATTCCGTACATACGTAAATTGTATGCACGTATTAAGAGAGAGACAGAGATCGAGGAGAGAGGGAGTATAGAGATGACACAGAGAGGGAAAACATTGCCAGCTGAAACCTCTGGTCGACATAGTCGGAGTCGACGAAGGAGAAGACGACAACAACCATCTCCGGGTCTATGCCGAAGCTGAAGGCGAGGAAGGACTCCCTTTGAGTCAATGCTGATGCTGAAGGTGATGATGACTCCTTCCTGAGTCGATGTCGAAGGTGAAGATGACGACGACTCTAACTCATCGACGTAGTCGAAGCCGAAGGTGATGACGACCCCATCTTGGTCGACATCGAAGGTGAAGGCAACAACGACCATCTTTGGGTCGATGCCGAAGCTAAAGGCGAAGAACGTGTCTGAGTCGATGCTGATGCCGAAGCTGCCAACGTAGCCAAAGGAGTAGCCATTGTCGATGAAGTTGGTCAGTAGTGGACCGTGTATGAAGGGACTTTCTTCTCCACGGAGCTCAAAGGGACGTGTCTTTAAGATTTACGGTCTAAGGTCCGAGTGGAGCGTTGTCTTTACCTAAAGCTGAGCGGCAACTCGGTCCTCTTTTGCGAGCCTTTGTCTGCCTTTTTAAGCCGATTGGTACGTTGCCTTTACCTAAGGACCAGTGGCACTTCGACTTGCTGTCCTGCATGACACAATGTGCTTCGCATCTTTCTCGGAAATAAGAAATACATAATAACTGATGAATGCTTCGGCTCATGAACAGGATGAATAAATATTTAAATGCATTGATGTAATCCGAAGACATGGTTTCTCTTTGGTGTGAGGGCAGGCACTCTTAGCCCCCATCTTTTGTAACCCGAAGGTGCAATGCCTTCGGTGTGGGGGGTAAGCACTCTTAGCCACCGTCTTTTGTTTTAAGTCGAGAGGTGCGCTACCCATGCAAAAAAAGGTACCGGTTGCCGCATGTGTGTAAGTACGTGTCGGGTATGGCTTGTGTATATCCTCCTCGATGGAATAAAAAATAAAACAAAAAAGATGAGCAGGAAGCCGATTAACATCCTATAATATATATTCATGACTAGCTTATATAAAAAGTCGTTTTTATTTATTTCTTCATATATATATATATATATATTAATTACGTACGGACGGGTATCACCATCAACAGGGACGGACGGGTATGCATTACGTACGTACGTACATGGATCCAGGCCAGGAGCTAGAGATCGATGTCACTGAAATCCATAACCGGCCTGGAGGCCGGATTTTTGTTTTAATTTGCTTCATATCTCCTTCTGAACGTTCTTGAGGTTTGTGGTAAGATTGAGCGATGACCCCAAATTTACAACATTGTAGATGCGCTTGAAGTCGCGGAACGTGAGGGTGCGGTACAACGGCGGGTTGTCCTCGCTAAGGAACTCCTCCGCGGGGCCAATGAGACAGTCTGCTGCCGGCATGATGCACGTCGCCACCGTTGTCCTCGCCACCGCCATGTTGGTCGTCACACGGTGCTCTATGGTCTTCAGCATCCCATTGGTCACAACCTGCGTCGAGGATTAACCAGTCATATTGCTGGAAATGAAGAAAAGTTTGAAGCAACGGCCAGAAGTACGTAGGTGATCAATTGCCTCGAGCTGCAAGCCGAAGTTGACGACGAAGGAGTTGGGCACGGGCACGACCTTGATCCAGTCGCCATTGTAGGCGACCTCGAGTCCAGGAACCAAGCTTGGGAGGAGTAGGGTGAGGAGGTTGCGGTCACAGTGCGGCGGCAGGCCGAGCGTCGTCTCCGGGTTCGGGCACGGTGGGTAATGGTTGATGTGGAGGACCACATCGCCGCCGCTGATGTCCCCCTCCAAGTAGTCAGGTCGGAGCCCCATGCCCTCGCACAGCAGCCGCAGTATCTCCATCCCCATGCCTCTCGTCAGCACGATGAACTTCTCGACAACCTCCCTATATATGCATGATCAGGGCCCTTTCTGATAGTGAGATATGGAACATATATGATTTGTCTAGTTGATCGGTGAGATCCCTAGCTTACCGAAGCCTCTGGGGCTTGTCGGGCCAGTCCTTGCTGCTGTCACCGACGGGGAAGGCGTAGGCAAGGCGGAGGCAGTCCCGCCAGTAGTTCTCGCCCCCGGTCTCAAAGATGGAGCCAGAGAAGATCCGGGTGGCTTTGCTTGGATCCTCCGAGAACAAGTGAGCCTTATCCGCCGCCGGTAGCTGGAAGAACTCCTGACACATCGCCTCCATGTCCCGCATCGCCTCCTCCGAGACGCCATGGTTGACGACCTGCAGTCAGGGAAAAAAAATTCGGCGAAATATTGAACCCTGCCTGCAGTACTTGGTTAATTCTCGCGATGCAAATGAATTAATTGGGATTGACATCCAGTTAACGGGAAAGCAAAGGATGCTTGGTTTGCAGTTTGGACTCGCCATGAAGAAGCCGAACTCCTTGCCGGCGTCGAGGATGGCGCGGCGGACCTCGTCGCGGCTGCGGGACATGTCGACGACGGGAAGGGAGACACCGGCCGCGGAGATGGCAGGCGGGAGCTGGTCGGGCGAGAAGATGAACTCGTCCGGGAGGAAGCCACGGGACGGGGTTAAGTGGAGCATATTCTCCATGGATGAATCGGTGGAGGGTGTACGGGATCCGGAGGCGGAGAGCAGCAAGAAAGGGTACCTGCAAGCCACTTAGCTTGCTCGCTCCTGTTCTTCACACCATGCTGTACGAGCTATTTTATAGGCATGGACGTAGAGTGAGAGCTTTGGGCAGAAAGAAGTTTGCTGCGTATGCAATACATTATTAAACTTCTCGCCGATCCAAAGGTTGCGCAATGAGTTGTGTGTGAGAGTGACAGCATGAAACTTGCCGCTCTAGTCGACAGAGAGAAAACAGACGAGTATTTCTGGTAACCACTTTGGATCCATCTCATTTTAGTAGTTCATATCAAATATCTAACTATAGGTATATATATATAAAGAGTATATTATACATAGACAGGATATATACAACACATATTAGGCAGTTTCAGATGTTAGAGTTTATCTCTTTCCCTATTTAGGTAATCCCCTTCTCAATTTAGATGGCCGGTGGTTGAGTCTTTCCCGCCTAGCCTTTCCTTATGCGCCTAATCTCCCGGATCTCCTCCCTGATCTTGTTTCTATAAATCAGGTAGAGAAAGATCCTCGGTAGAGGTTTATATATTGTACTCCTGTTATTCAGTTTAGAAATACAAGCAATATTCGCGCTATCATGCTATCATGGTATCAAGAGACCATCACGATCCAATGACAACCCGCTTCCGCTAAACCTCACCTGCCTGCGCTGCCTCCTGGTGCCGCGCCGCCGCCCTGGTGCCGCCGCCATGCCTCCTGGTGACCCCCCGCCCGCTCCCGCCGATGCCCAGCAGCGCGCCGAGGACGCGGCCGCACGTGAGAAGGCCCGCCAGGACCTAGTTGGCGCCGCCGATGCGGCTGCCAAGGCCGCTGCCGCCGCTCAGGATCGCGTCCGCGCCGCCCAGGACGTTCTCACGACAGAACGCCAGGCCGCTGCCGATCTCGAGCGCGCCGCGGCCGCTTCTCGCAGCGCTGCCTTCCCACCTGGTGACGACGGTGCCCACAACGACGCCAGCGCCGTCGATGACCTCGATGTCCACGACTACGAGGCCGCCACCATCGCCAATCTCCACGCGCAGGCGGCGGGCGTTCAGAACATCCGTGCCCTCGTGCCCGTGGTTCTGGACCCCCTCTCCTCCCACTACAACCGCTGGCGCGACCTCGTCCTCCTCACCCTTGAGCGGTACGCCCTCACCAACCACGTCCTCTCCGACCCCGCCTTCCCCGCCGTGCCGTCCTGGTGGCGCATGGACGCCGTCGTCCTGTCGTGGGTGCTGGGCACGCTCTCCCCCGAGCTGATGGAGTCCGCCTGCACCCGCAACGGCACAGCACGCCACGCCTGGATCACCGTCGAGGCGCAATTCCTCAGCAACCGCGAAGCTCGCGCCCTTCGCCTCGACGCCGAATTTCGTGTCTTCATGCAAGGCGACCTCTCAATCGACGACTACTGCCGCAAGATGAAGCTCTCGGCGAACTTAGCGAGGTCATCCGCGACCACACCCTCGTCCTCAATGTGTTGCGCGGCCTAAACGAGAAATTCGCCCACATGAAGGCCCACTTCAAGCGCTCCAAGCCGTTCCCCTCCTTCGATGTGGTCCGCAACGACCTCATCCTTGAGGAGATCGACTCCAGCGCGCCAACACCACCTCCGGCGACCGCCCTCGTCGCTGCTCCGGCACGGCCTTCCGGCGGCTCTGCTCCCCCTGGCACCCCCTCCACTGGTGGCCCGGCGGCGCCCCATGACGGATCCACCCGCTCCACGGCGCCCTCCGGCAGCACCGGCCGCGGCTCTGCCGGTGGAGGTCGCTGGCGCCGTCGTGGCAACGGCAGTGGCGGCGGCAAGGCCACGGCGCCATGGCCCTCGATCTACAACCCGTGGACCGGGCAAATCACCATGTGGCCCGGCCCTCAGCAGCATCGTGGCCAGACGCCGCGTGCGCCTGCGCCCCAGGCCGCGTACCAGCAGGCCCTGCTGGCTACCCCGGCCCACTTCGCCCAGCTCGCCCCTGGGCCATTCCTGCCGGCGCCGTTCGGGCAGGCCCAGCCGCAGCTTGGGCCACCTCCGCAGCCCACCACGGTACCTGCTGCCTCGGCTCACCAGGCCTCACCGTGGACACCGTGGTCCCTTGGGATCAGCAGTCCCTCGCCAGCAACTTCAGCACCATGATCCTCAATCCTCCCGGTCCAACTGATTGGGTCATGGACTCCGGCGCCTCCAGTCATATGAATTCCGACACTGGTAACATCTCCTTGTTTCACCCACCACGCTCCTCCTCCATTGTAGTTGGCAATGGATCTACTTTACCTGTCACAGCGTCTGGCCACTCTATCCTACCGGGTCCCTTTTATCTCAATAATATCCTTGTTGCCCATGATATCATTAAAAACCTCATCTCTGTTCGTCAGTTCACTATTGATAATAATTGTTCTATCGAATTTGACCCGTTTGGCCTCTCTGTGAAGGATCTCAATTCCAGGAGCATGATCGCCAGGTGCAATAGTTCCGGACCCCTCTACACTCTCACCGCTCCTGTGCATTCCACGGAGTCATGCGCCCTTGTTGCAGCCCCCCCCCCTCACCACTTGGCACCGTCGTCTTGGGCATCCTGGGCATGAGGTTCTGTCCAAACTCGCTAGTACCTCTGCCATCAGTTGGAATAAAAATACTAGTGATTCTCTTTGTCATGCATGCCAAGTTGGGCGTCACATTAGATTACCTTTTGGAACCTCCTCCTCGCGAGCTCTTAAGAATTTTGATTTGATTCATTGTGATCTATGGACCTCCCCTATTACCAGTGTATCTGGTTACAAATATTATCCTGTTATTCTTGATGACTGCTCGCACTTCCTTTGGACGTTCCCACTTCGGCTCAAATCCGAGACGTTTCCCGCCTTGGCTAATTTTTTCTCTTATGTGAAGACACAGTTCGGTTGCACCATTCGGAGCATTCAGTGTGACAACGGTCGCGAGTTTGATAATTTCTCAACTCGCACTTTCTTTCTCACCAATGGTGTCCTGCTCCGGATGTCGTGCCCCTACATGTCCTCTCAAAACGGTAAAGCCGAGCGTATGATTCGTTCCATTAATAACATCATGCGTTCCATGCTCTTTCAGGCCTCCCTTGCCCCATCATATTGGGTTGAAGGCCTTCACACCGCCACATACCTCATCAATCGACTACCCACCAAAACACTGGCGCTCGGCACCCCCCACTTTGCCCTGTTTGGTTCCCATCCCTCCTACGACCACCTCCGTGTATTCGGCTACGCATGTTACCCCAACATGTCCGCCACCGCGCCTCACAAACTTGCTCCCCGGTCGACTCTTTGCGTCTTTCTTGGCTACTCCAGTAACCACAAGGGTTACCACTGCTTGGACCTCTCATCCAACAGAATCATCACTTCCCGTCATGTGATCTTTGATGAGACATGCTTTCCCCTCGCTCGCTCTCGAGCATCGCCCTCTGACCTTGACTTCTTGTCTAAGTTTGAGGTTTCGGTCTTTCCGATCATTCCCTCCCCTACAGGTACTCGCCTCACCTCGCCTGGCGCCTCGCCCGCCGCAGTTGCTGCGACCAACGTCGCACCCGCTACGACTGCTGACGCCCCGGGCCTGCAGCGTCTGGTGCCACACCTGCCCACCGCACCTACCACGGTCTTGACCTCGACGACAGCATCCGCGCCACGTGCGGCCACGGTGTCACCTTCACCCGTCGCACCATGCGCGGCCCCCGCGGCCCCGTCATCCCCTGCGCCACGCGCGGTCCCGGTGGCCCCGACATCCCCCGCGCCATGCGCGGCCCCAACGGCTTCTGCGCCACATGCGGCCTCGTCACCTGCACTCCACGCGGCCTCATCACCGACGGTGCTGGTGCCTGCTGCGCCCCGAGCGCGCGCAACGACTGCACCCCAGCTGGTGTACAGCCGCCGACCGCACCCTGTCACTGCTACGCCCGTCTCGGCGGCACCCTCTCCTCCACCGCCCGTGGCTCCTGCACCTGCCCGGCTTCCACCTGGTGCTGTCCCCATTGCCCCGGTGGTTAACCAGCACGGGATGGCCACCCGCGGCAAGTCTGGCTTTCGTCTACCAGCCGCGTTCAGTGCCACGGCCCTCTCGCCCATTCCGAAGACCTATCGCAGTGCCCTCGCCGATCCACACTGGCGCTGTGCGATGGAAGAGGAGTACGACGCCTTGCTCTCCAACAACACGTGGGATCTCGTCCCACGTCCTTTCGGTGCCAACATCGTCACTGGCAAGTGGATTTTCCGCCACAAGTTCCATGCCGATGGTTCCCTCGACCGATATAAGGCACGTTGGGTCCTCCGTGGCTTCACCCAGCGTCCCGGTGTGGATTATGACGAGACTTTCAGTCCGGTGGTCAAGCCTGCAACTGTTCGTACTGTTCTGTCCCTGGCGCTCTCTCAGCACTGGCCGGTTCACCAGCTCGACGTCAAGAATGCCTTCTTGCATGGCACTCTCACTGAGATGGTCTACTGCTCACAGCCCACAGGTTTTGTTGATCCTACTCAGCCACATGCTGTTTGTCGTCTCAATAAGTCCTTGTATGGTCTGAAGTAGGTGCCTCGTGCCTGGTATAGTCACTTTGCTGCGCACTTGCTCACTTTGGGATTCACTGAGGCCAAGTCTGACACCTCCTTGTTCATCTATCGCCACGGGACCGACAGGGTATTCTTACTGCTGTATGTGGATGACATTGTCCTCACTGCATCCAGCCAGGATCTCCTTCGTCGCATCATCACTGCACTACAGAAGGAATTCTCCATGAAGGATCTCGGTGTCCTCCATCACTTCCTGGGTGTGACTGTTCAGCAGTGTTCTGAGGGCCTCTTTCTTTCACAACGGTAGTACACACTGGATGTGCTTGAGTGAGCTGGCATGACCAACTGCAAGCCGTGCAGTACCCCCGTTGACACTCATGCCAAGGTCTCCTCCACAGTCGGTGCACCTGTCAACGACCCCACTCAGTACCGTAGTTTGGTTGGTGCATTGCAGTACCTCACCTTCACTCGGCCCGATATCTCTTATGCTGTTCAGCAGGTGTGTCTCCACATGCATGATCCTCGTGACGTTCACCTCTCTGCAGTTAAATGCATCTTGCGCTATCTGCAAGGGACAATTGGTCATGGCCTTCTTCTGCAACCGTCGACGACCTCTGCTCTGCTTGTCTACACCGATGCTGATTGGGCCGGTTGTCCGGACACACGCAAGTCTACTTCAGGCTACGCTTTGTTCCTTGGTGACAACCTGGTTTCCTGGTCCTCCAAGCGGCAGAACACGGTGTCCCGCTCCAATGCCGAGGCTGAGTACTGGGCAGTTGCCAATGGTGTGGCCGAGGCTTGCTGGCTTCGACAGTTGCTACAGGAACTCCACAGTCCCCTGATGAAGAGCACCTTGGTCTATTGTGATAATGTCAGTGCTGTCTACTTATCAACCAACCCTGTTCAGCATCAGCGAATGAAGCATGTCGAGATCGATCTCCACTTCGTCCGCGAGCGTGTTGCTATTGGAGATGTTCGCGTTCTCCATGTCCCGACGACATCCCAGTTTGCTGACATCTTCACCAAGGGGCTTCCCACTTCTGTTTTTTGTGAGTTTCGCTCCAGTCTTAACGTCTGTCCTGTGGATGTTCCGACTGCGGGGGGGGGGGGGAGGGTGTTAGAGTTTATCTCTTTCCCTATTTAGGTAATCCCCTTCTCAATTTAGATGGCTGGCGGTTGAGTCTTTCCCGCCTAGCCTTTCCTTATGCGCCTAATCTCCCGGATCTCCTCCATGATCTTGTTTCTATAAATCAGGTAGAGGAAGATCCTCGGTAGAGGTTTATATATTGTACTCCTGTTATTCAGTTTAGAAATACAAGCAATATTCGCGCTATCATGCTATCACTAGATATCATGAAACCGAATCAGCGGTACCTGATACATCTGGAATCAAGAAATTACATATTAGGGATTTTTAGATTAGTTACTCAACTCGGAACGATCAGTATTCAAAATAGATTTATCTACTTTAACGTCAAGGAAGACAACCCCCTATCAACTACAGCTGGATATGAGTCGATACCTCACTCCTATATAAGGCAGAAAGGCTTGGGGAGGAGACGAACAAGAGCGAGAGGGGCAAGCGTCAAGACCCCAATAGAGGAGCTACTCGGCAACTTTAGCCCTAGGTTAGATTAGATCTGATCTACTCCTTGTAATATTCCTAGCCACATTGCGTGTACTCGAGATCATCAATATATAGCAGTAACACCCCCATGGACGTAGGGTATTACTCCAATCGAAGGTCTGAACCTGTATTCATCGCATGTCTCATCTTGTGATTAATCCCTGCACTCAAAGGTACCCAGTCAATTTACGGATATATTATCGGTAACTAATCTTCGACAGTTGGCACGCCAAGTAGGGGCCTTCTTCTGTTTTGTAGGATTAATCATGCCTCGGGATCACTTTTGTGTCGGATTCTCCGACATTGGCTTCTACGACCACTTTAAGTCGACGACGGACATCTTCGAGTCCCCTCCCGTCAACTCTGAGATCATCTTCGGAACTATGGTTTTCCGTTGGGATGATTAAGGTGGACTGATCCACACCGGTACCCTCATGTCCAGACCATTATATGCGTACCACGAGATGGGACATCTCGAGTGGGATCCCGGGGAGCCTAATGTTCTCCGTTGTATGGACACCGATAGCAATGAGGGTGGCAACGATGACTCCAACACTAGCCAGAGCAGTCGAACAGATCGATTCGTGTTTATGGCCAGAGGCGACGACTCCCCACCGACTGACCCAATGGTGGTGGATCCAAACACCGTGATCGACAATGGTGCGGAAATTCATGAAGATCCGGCAACAGCCATCGCTGCCAACGGTACTAGTGCCGAGTTACCACCCGAAACATTCGCAGCTGCAGCCTTGCATGCACCCAACACGACCCTCCACCGGCGGATCATAGGAAGGCAGATGCCGCTTGGCCTTTCCCGATGACTTCCGATGGGTGTACCTACACCTTTGACAGCCCAGGACTCAAGGGACAAGCTCCCTCCTAACAGTCACCATGAGGCTTCATCGGCTCAACCGCAATCGAGCCTCGGTAGTGACATATTCAGTACTTCAGACGCTAACGTGCAAGGAGCTCATCTGATTCTTAGATCCCTTCCAGAATTAGATCCGGTGAATCCACTAACTCCTATGGTCAATCATGTCAAGATCCTACTCGATGTGGCTCAAATCCAAGTTACTCGAGCAAACAATCCCCACAACTCCAGGCCCCTAGTCGGTACTATCCCGGCTCGAGAAGCCACGGGCAGAAACGCTCGCGAGTAGAGGAATCTTAGACGGGAAGCTCAGCTAGTCGAGCCTGAACACAACACTGTGGGCCAAACTGTAGCTACTATATCCATAGGGGCAGAAATCAAGAAGACCTAAGGAACCGTATTCCTCACAACCGGCATCATCTATGTACGGCGATCGAAAGCTGTAGTGAGGAACGCCGCGAAGACGATCGCCTCTACTACGACCGCAGATCTACAGGACGAGATGGTCGACATGACTCCCCTGCTTGAAAAGACAAGTGTGATAGTCCCCCACCTCCTCCTAAAGTGTTCAACGAGGGCTGCGAAGCTTCCATACGCGAACTTCGATCAATTTGGTGGCCTGAGAAGTTCAAAGCGGGCCCGATCCAGAAGTACGAGGCGTAGATCAATCCCAATGAATGGTTGCAGATCTACACCACTATTATTTGAGCAGCCAGTGGTGACAACTGAGTAATGGCCAATTACCTGTTAACCACCTTTGATGGACCCGCAAGGTCCTGGTGGCTAAACTTGCCACCCAACTCGAGCCCTAGTTCCACGAGGCTGACCACAGCTTGGCGCACATCTTTGGAGGATCCTCCACGTACGAGTCCAAAAGGTAGTACAAGGCGGTCGAGCGAGAAGTCAACTTGGCCCTAATTGGGCCCACTTGGTATCTCAAGTGGTCGGAACAGCCGGTCACCTTTGATCAAACCGACCATCCGGCTACGGTACAACATCCTGGTCGATACCCTGTCGTGGTTCAGCTAACCATACTCAACATCAAAGTTTCCAGAACTCTGGTCGATGGTGGTAGTTCACTCAACCTCATTTTCTCCAAAACCTTGGACAAGATGGGAATTCAGAGAACAGAGCTTAGGATAGGAGTTGAGCCATTCGACGGTATACCTCCAACTCATCAACCATGCCTCTCGTCCAGATCGAGCTTCGCGTCACATTTGGCATGCTTGACAACTTCCGTACAGAAAAGCTGACATTCGATGTCGCGGACTTTGAGACGGCGTACAATGTGATCCTAGGTTGCCCAATGCTAGGCAAGTTCATGGTTCACTATGCCTACCAAACACTCAAGATCCCGGGACCCAATGGGGCCATTATAGTTAAAGGAGATCAGCGTGCAATGGTCAAATGTGACAAGCAAAGCCTGGATATGGTCAAACACTTCCGTTGAGTGGCCACCACTCCTAAGGACACAAATTCTAAGCATCAAAGGCATCAAGGTGTCGTCGAGGACAAAGATTCTAGGCTTGTGAGTCTTGCTGGCACTTCTAAATCCGACGACGCAAAAGGCAAGACCAATGACAGCACCAACAACAAAAAGACTGATGGTTGCGTCAAGGTAGTGCCCCTCGACCCATCTGAACCATCCAAGATGGTTAAGGTTGGGGTCAATCTTGACCCTAAATAGGAACTTGAGCTCATCACCTTCCTCCAAGCAAACCAAGACGTATTCGCATGGGAATCATCAGATATGCCTGGGGTCCTAGGGAGGTGATCGAGCATCGACTAGCTATTAAACCCGATGCCAAACCTGTGT
The DNA here is from genome assembly GCF_958298935.1 of Phragmites australis. Lineage (NCBI taxonomy): Eukaryota > Viridiplantae > Streptophyta > Magnoliopsida > Poales > Poaceae > Phragmites > Phragmites australis. Next base: position 17,232,538 of record NC_084942.1, on the reverse strand, counting down.
TGTAGAAGCAGCAAAGGTTTGCGGAAGATAGGAAGTGGGCCATCGAGGAGGAGGTCGATAAGCTCCTAAAGGTGGGCTTCATTCAAGAAGTGCGTCATCCTACATGGCTCGTAAATCCTGTCCTCGTCATGAAAACTAATGGTGGATGGAGAATGTGCATCGAGTTCACCGACCTCAACAAGGCTTGTTCCAAGGATCCTTTTCCTCTCTTGCGCATCGACCAGATCGTCGACTCTACGACAGGCTGCGAGTTGCTATGTTTTCTAGATGCCCATTCATGGTATCACCAAATTAGCATAGGATTAGTGGATAGAAGAAAACGGCTTTTACTACTCCCTTCGGTGTATGTTGCTATGTAAAGATGCATTTTGGTTTAAAAAACGCTGGTGCTACATATCAAAGGTGTATTCAAAACTGTCTGCAACCTCAAATTGGTGCAATGTAGAAGCATACATCGATGATGTTGTAGTCAAATAAAAAACCAGAAACACATTGGTTGACAATCTCAAGGAAACATTCGACAACCTCAGGAAGTATCGCATGATGCTCAACCCTGAAAAATGCACGTTTGGTGTGCCGTCCGGTAAGCTTCTCGGCTTCTAGGTGTCATGTCGCGGCATTGATACCAATCCACACAAAATAAAGGATCTTGACCATATGAGGTCACCTCGAACACTGAAGGAGGTTCAGAAACAGGTTGCATTGTTGCTCTTAGTCGATTCATTTCCAGGAAGGGCGAGCGAGGGATGCTTTTCTTAAAGTTGTTGAAGAAAAAAGACCGGTTCGAGTGGATAGAAAAAGTGGAGCGCGCCTTCTAGGACTTAAAAAGGTACTTATCATCTCCATTAACCCTTACACCGCTTAACAAAAAAGAGCAGCTCTTTTTGTATACTGCAGCTACCCCACAAGTTGTAAGCAGGGTACTGGTGGTCGAACGGGAATGTTCCGAGAAAAAGGCCAAGATCTAGAAATCCGTTTACTATGTGAGCGAGGTTCTACATGATTCTAAGCTATAATACCCGCAAGTACAGAAGCTGATATATGCAGTCTTGATGTCTTCCTAGAAATTACGGCACTACTTTCAAGAGCACAGGATCACCGTCATGATGACGTACCCGCTAAAGGATGTAATACACAATTGGGAGTGTTAGAGCTAAATGAGTTCGACGTAAGTTACACACCACGCGCAAGCGTGAAATTCGGAGTGTCAGCGGACTTCATCGCCGAATGGACAAGCGTTGAAGAAACAAGACCAAACATAGTCGAAGATCACTGGACGCTCTTCTTTGATGGATCGCTCATGCTCCAGGGCTCAAGGGCTGGCATTGTACTCAAATCTCCTACGGGCGACGTACTTAGGTACGTTGTTCAATTAGACTTTAAAGCTTCTAATAATGTTGTAGAATATGAAGACTGGTAAACAGGCTCCGCATAGCTTTATCGCTTGGAATTAAATGACTTCTTGATAGGACAGAAGGAGAATGTTGCATCATATTAGTGATGATTGTATTTCTTCTACTTTCAATTAATATATCCTGTTCCATGCAAAAAAAAAAGTACCAGTTGCCGCATGTGTGTGAGTGTCGGGTATGGTTTGTGTATGTCTTCCTGGATGGAACAAAAAATAAAACAAAAAAGATGAGCAGGAAGCCGATTAACATCCTATAATATATATTCATGACTAGCTTATATAAAAAGTCGTTTTTATTTATTATTTCATATATATATATTAATTACATACGGACGGGTATCACCATCAACAGGGACGAACGGGTATGCATTACGTACGTACTCGTACATGGATCCCGGCCAGGAGCTAAAGATCGATGTCACTGAAATCGGCCCCCCGGTGTCCCCAGACGTACATAAGTCATTAGTCGTTAGTGCGGAGACGCGATCCTCATCACGGCAGAGGTAGAGAGATACTAGACTGGCTCAACTAGACTAACTTTTCAGGGAGTGACCTGTGAGAACTATTATATATATATGTGTGTTTGTTGATACCTGACTTGTAATATGTGTTCATTACTATGTATTAACGAATGTAACTTTATTATTGATTTTTAGTAAATATATGTATCATTGTGTGCATGTATTAAAGTTGTTTTTATTTATTTCTTCATATATATATATATGAATTACATACGGACGGGTATCACCATCAACAGGGACGGACGGGTATGCATTACGTACGTACGTACATGGATCCCGGCCAGGAGCTAGAGATCGATGTCACTCAAATCCATGACCGGCCTGGAGGCCGGACTTTTGTTTTAATTTGCTTCATATCTCCTTCTGAACGTTCTTGAGGTTTGTGGTAAGATTGAGCGATGACCCCAAATTTACAACATTGTAGATGCGCTTGAAGTCGCGGAACGTGAGGGTGCGGTACAACGGCGCGTTGTCCTCGCTAAGGAACTCCTCCGCGGGGCCAATGAGACAGTCTGCTGCCGGCATGATGCACGTCGCCACCGTTGTCCTCGCCACCGCCATGTTGGTCGTCACACGGTGCTCTATGGTCTTCAGCATCCCATTGGTCACAACCTGCGTCGAGGATTAACCAGTCATATTGCTGGAAATGAAGAAAAGTTTGAAGCAACGGCCAGAAGTACGTAGGTGATCAATTGCCTCGAGCTGCAAGCCGAAGTTGACGACGAAGGAGTTGGGCACGGGCACGACCTTGATCCAGTCGCCATTGTAGGCGACCTCGAGTCCAGGAACCAAGCTTGGGAGGAGTAGGGTGAGGAGGTTGCGGTCACAGTGCGGCGGCAGGCCGAGCGTCGTCTCCGGGTTCGGGCACGGTGGGTAATGGTTGATGTGGAGGACCACATCGCCGCCGCTGATGTCCCCCTCCAAGTAGTCAGGTCGGAGCCCCATGCCCTCGCACAGCAGCCGCAGTATCTCCATCCCCATGGCTCTCGTCAGCACGATGAACTTCTCGACAACCTCCCTATATATGCATGATCAGGGCCCTTTCTGATAGTGAGATATGGAACATATATGATTTGTCTAGTTGATCGGTGAGATCCCTAGCTTACCGAAGCCTCTGGGGCTTGTCGGGCCAGTCCTTGCTGCTGTCACTGACGGGGAAGGCGCAGGCAAGGCGGAGGCAGTCCCGCCAGTAGTTCTCGCCCCCGGTCTCAAAGATGGAGCCAGAGAAGATCCGGGTGGCTTTGCTTGGATCCTCCGAGAACAAGTGAGCCTTATCCGCCGCCGGTAGCTGGAAGAACTCCTGACACACCGCTTCCATGTCCCGCATCGCCTCCTCCGAGACGCCATGGTTGACGACCTGCGGTCAGGGAAAAAAAATTCGGCGAAATTTTGAACCCTGCCTGCAGTACTTGCTTAATTCTCGCGATGCAAATGAATTAATTGGGATTGACATCCAGTTGACGGGAAAGTTAAGGATGCTTGGTTTGCAGTTTGGAGTTTTGGACTCACCATGAAGAAGCCGAACTCCTTGCCGGCGTCGAGGATGGCGCGGCGGACCTCGTCGCGGCTGCGGGACATGTCGACGACGGGAAGGGAGACACCGGCCGCGGAGATGGCAGGCGGGAGCTGGTCGGGCGAGAAGATGAACTCGTCCGGGAGGAAGCCACGGGACGGGGTTAAGTGGAGCATATTCTCCATGGATGAATCGGTGGAGGGTGTACGAGATCCGGAGAGCAGCAAGGAAGGGTACCTGCAAGCCACTTAGCTTGATCGCTCCTGTTCTTCACACCATGCTGTACGAGCTATTTTATAGGCGTGGACGTAGAGTGAGAGCTTTGGGCAGAACGAAGTTTGCTGCGTATGCAATGCGTTGTGTGTGTGTGTGAGTGACAGCGTGAAACTTGCCACTCTAGTCGGCAGAGAAAAAACATAGAGTATTTCTTGTAACTACTTTGGATCTATCTCTCTATTTGTTCCAGTAGTTCATGTCGAATATCTAACTATAGATATATACATATAAAAAGTATATTATACATAGATAGAGTATGTATAATATGTATTAGATAGTTCCAGATATTACGGAACCGAATCAGCGGTACCTAATACATCCGGAATCAAGAAAGTACATATTAGGAAGGTTTAGATTGGTTACCCAACTCAGAACGATCAGTATTCAAAACAGATTGATCTATTTTGACGTCAGAAAAGACAACTCCCTATCAACTACGGCTGGATATGAGTTGGTACCTCACCCTTATATAAGGCGGAAAGGCTAAGGGAGGAGACGAACAAGAGCGAGAAGGGCAAGCATCAAGACCCCAACAGAGGAGCTACTCGGCAACTTTAGCCCTAGGTTAGATTAGATCCGATCTGCTCCTTGTAATATTCTTAGTCACATTGCGTATACTTGAGATAATCAATATACAGCAGTAACACCCCCGCGGATGTAGGGTATTACTCCAATCGAAGGCCCAAACCTGTATACATCGCATGTCTCGTCTCGTGATTAATCCTTGCACTCGAAGGTACCTAGTCAATTTACGGACATATTGTCGAGAACTAATCTTCGACAGTTGGCGCGCCAGGTAGGTAGGGGCCTTCTTCTGTTTTGTAGGATTAATCATGCCTCGAGCTCACTTTGGCGTCGGATTCTCCGACACCGGCTTCTACGACCACTTTAAGTCAACGGCAGACATCTTTGAGTCCCCTCCCGTCAACTCTGAGATCATCTTCGAAACTATGGTTTTCCGTTGGGACGATCAAGGTGGACTGATCCACACCAGTACCCTCGAGTCAAGACCATTGGATGCATACCGCGAGGTGGGACATCTCGAATGGGATCCCGCTGTATGGACACCGACAGCAACGAGGGTGACGAGGATGGCGACGGTGACTCCAACACTAGCTAGAGCAGTCGAATAGATCGATTCGTGTTTATGGCCAGAGGCAACGACTCCCCACCGACTGACCCAATGGTGGTAGATCCAAACACCATGGTCGACAACGGTGCAGAAATTCTTGAAGATCTGGCAACAGCCATCGTTGCCAACGATACTGGTGCCGAGTTACCACCCGAAACATCCACAGCTGCAGCCTTGCGTGCACCCGACACGACCCTCCACAGGCGGATCACAGGAAGGCAGATGCCGCCTGGCCTTTCCCGATGACTTCTGGTGGGTGTACCTACACCCGTGACAGCCCATGGCTCAAGGGATAAGCTCCCTCCTAACAGTCACCATGAGGCTTCATCGGCTCGACCGTAACCGAGCCTCGGTAGTGACATATTCAGTACTCCGGATGCTAACGTGCAAGGAGCTCATTTGATTCTCAGATCCCTTCCAGAATTAGATCCGGCGAATCCATTAACTCCTATGATCAATCATGTCAAGATCCTACTCGATGCAGCTCAAATCCAAGTTACTCGAGCAAACAATCCCCACAACTCCAGACCCCCTAGTCGGTACTATCCCGACTCGAGAAGCCACGGGCAGAAACGCTATCGAGTAGAGGAATCTCAGACGGGAAGCTTAGCTAGTCAAGCTCGAACATGACACTGTGGGCTAAACTGTAGCTACCATATCCATAGGCACAGAAATCAAGAAGACCCGAGGAACCATATTCCTCACAACCGGTATGATCTACGTACGGCGATCGAAAACCGCAGCGAGGAATGTCGCGAAGATGATCGCCGCTACTACGACCGCAGATCTACAGGACGAGATGGTCGATATGACTCCCCTACTCGAAAAGACAGGTGTGATAGTCCCCCCTCACCCCCTCCTAAAGTGTTCGACGAGGGCTACGAAGCTTTCATACGCGAACTTCGGTCAATTTGGTGGCCTGAGAAGTTCAAAGCGGGCCCGATCCAGAAGTACAATGGGAAGATCAATCCCAATGAGTGGTTGCAGATCTACACCACTGTTATTCGAGCAGCCAGTGGTGACAACCGAGTAATGGCCAATTACCTATTAACCACCCTTGATGGACCTGCAAGGTCCTGGTGGCTAAACTTGTCGCACAACTCGATTCGTTTGTGGGTAGAGCTTAAGGCTCAGTTCATAGTCAATTTCTAAGGCACATTCGAGAATCCAGGAATGGAGAACGACCTCCACCAGTTGCAGTAGGGCGACGACTAATCCCTTCAAGATTTCATCCGCTGGTTCAGTGACAGGCATAACACGATCCCAGACATCTCTGATGAGTTGGTGATCATCGCCTTCAAACAAGGCGTTCAGGACACAGATCTTCGTGGAAAGATGGCTACTCGGAAGATCCGTACGGTCAAAGTGCTTTTAGAGTTGGCCGACAAGTGTGGAAAACAAGCGGAAGCTCAGGTGCGCGCTAAAACCTTCAATCTGGCAAGGACAAACCTGAGTCCTCGAAGAGCGAAGGAAAGAAGAACAAACCCGGTGACAAGCGCAAGGGTCCCAAAACGACTATAGCTACGGCCGACAGGAGCAAATCGCACAACACTGGGGAGAACAAAGGCCTCAGTTGAGGTGGCGGAAAGTGGTGTCCCATCCATTGGAGCAACCAACACAACTTCAACGAGTGCTATGTGTTGAAGAAAAAACTTGATGAAAAGATCAAGGCAAATGCCGAGTGTGGTAATAAGCAGGTTAAGCCAAACGTTGAGGGTGACGAGCTCTAGTTCCATGAGGATGACAACAGCTTGGCGCACATCTTCGGAGGATCCTCCATGTATGAGTCCAAAAGGCAGTACAAGGCGGTCGAGCGAGAAGTCAACTTAGCCCTAACTTGGCCCACTCGGTATATCAAGTGGTCGGAATAGCCGATCACCTTTGATCAAACCGACCATTCGGCTACGGCACTACATCCTGGTTGATACCCGGTCGTGGTTCAGTTGACCATACTCAACATCAAAGTTTCCAGAACTCTGGTCGATAGTGGTAGTTCACTCAACCTCATTTTCTCCAAAACCTTGGACAAGATGGGAATTCAGGGATCAGAGCTTAGAATAGGAATCGAGCCTTTTGACGGTATAACTCCCAAATCATTGACCATGCCTCTCGTCCAGATTGAGCTTCGGGTTACATTTGGCACGCCTAACAACTTCCATACAGAAAAGCTGACATTCGATGTCGCGGACTTCGAGACGGCATACAATGTGATCCTAGGTTGCCCAATGCTGAGCAAGTTCATGGCAGTGGTTCACTATGCCTACCAAACACTCAAGATCCCAGGACCCAATGGAGCCATTATAGTTAAAGGAGATCAGCGTGCAGCGGTAAAAAATGACAAGCAAAGCCTGGATATGGTCAAACACTTCAGTCGAGCGGCCACCACTCCTAAGGACACAAATTCTAAGCGTCAAAGGCATCAAGGTGTCATCGAGGCCAAAGATTCCAGGCTTGTGAGTCTTGCTGGCACTTCTAAATTCGACGATGCCAAAGGCAAGACCAACGACAGCGTCAGCAACAAAAACACTGATGGTTGCGTCAAGGCAGTGCCCCTCGACCCATCTGAACCATCCAAGATGGTTAAGGTTGGGTCCAATCTTGACCCTAAATAGGAACTCGAGCTCATCACCTTCCTCCAGGCAAACCAAGACATGTTCGTATAGCAACCGTCCGATATGCCTGGGGTTCCCAGGGAGGTGATCGAGCATCGACTAGCTGTTAAACCCGATGCCAAACCTGTGGTGCAGAAGCAACAAAGATTTGCGGAAGATAGGATGTGGGCCATCCAGGAGGAGGTCGATAAGCTCCTAAAGGTAGGCTTCTCTTGAGAAGTGCGTCATCCTGCATGGCTCACAAATCCTGTCCTCGTCAAGAAAGCCAATGGCAGATGGAGAATGTGCATCGACTTCACTGACCTCAACAAGGCTTGTTCCAAGGATCCTTTTTCTCTCTTGCGCATCGACCAGATCGTCGACTCTATGACGGACTGCGAGTTGCTATGTTTTCTAGATGCCTATTAAGGGTATCACCAAATTAGCATGGGATTAGTGGATGAGGAGAAAACGGCTTTTACTACTCCCTTCGGTGTATGTTGCTGTGTAAAGATGCATTTCGGTTTAAAAATGCTGGTGCTACATATCAAAGGTGTATTCAAAACTGTCTACAACCCCAAATCGGGCGCAATGTAGAAGCATACATTGATGATGTTGTAGTCAAATAAAAAAAACCAGAAACGCATTGGTTGACGATCTCAAGGAAACATTCGACAACCTCAGGAAGTATCACATGATTCTCAACCCTGAAAAATGCACGTTTGGTGTGCCGTCCAGCAAGCTTCTCGGCTTCTTGGTGTCAAGTCGCGGCATTGATACCAACCTGCACAAAATAGAGGCTCTTGACCATATGAGGTCAGCTCGAACACTGAAGGAGGTTCAAAAACAGGTTGCATTACTGCTGTTAGTCGATTCATTTCCAGGATGGGCGAGCGAGGGATGCCTTTCTTCAAGCTGTTGAAGGAAAAAGACCGGTTCGAGTGGATAGAAAAAGTGGAGCATGCCTTCTAGGACTTAAAAATGTACTTATCGTATCCATTAATCCTTACACCACTTAACGAAAAAGAGGTGCTATTTTTGTATACTGCAGCTATCCCACAAGTTGTAAGCAGAGTACTGGTGGTCGAGCGGGAATGTCCCGATAAAAGGCTAAGGTCTAGAAACCTGTTTACTATGTGAGCGAGGTTCTACACGATGCTAAGCTACGATACCCGCAAGTACAGAAGCTGATATATGCAGTCTTGATGTCTTCCTAGAAATTACAGCACTACTTTCAAGAGCACAGGATCACCATCATGATGACGTACCCGCTAAAGGATGTAATACGCAATCGGGAATGTTAGAGCTAAATGAGTTTGACGTAAGTTATGCACCACGCACAAGCGTGAAATCCGGAGTGTTAGCGGCCTTCATCACCGAATGGACAAGCGTTGAAGAAACAAGGCCAAACATGGTCGAAGATCATTGGACGCTCTTCTTTGATGGATCGCTCATGCTCCAGAGTTCGAGGGCTTGCATTGTACTCAAATCTCCTACGGGCGATGAACTTAGGTACGTTGTTAAATTAGACTTTAAAGCTTATAACAATGTTGTAGAATATGAAGGACTAGTAAATGAGCTCCGCATAGCTTCATCACTTGGAATTAAATGACTTCTTGTGAAAGAGGACTCATAGCTAGTCGTGAACCAAGTTTAAAAGGAGTTCCAGTGCTCAGACGACAACATGGCAGCTTACTTACTCGAGGTACAAAAGCTCGAGCAAAAGTTCAAAGGGCTAGAAGTGATGCACATCAGAAGGAGTGATAACTCTGGTGCGGATGATCTTGCTAGACTCGTTTCTTCTCGAGCACCGGTACCCATAGGGGTCTTCGTTGAAACTATCTATCCCGAGAGTTCGGCGAACGGATGCTGCCCAACCTGACCAGTAGTCTAGCCAGGTCAGCAAGGTAGAACGCAAAGACACAGATGCTGCACTACTCAAACACAATCTGACTTGGATGACTCCGTACCAAGCCTATCTCGAGGCTTGAGACATCCCTGATGATGATCAGTCTGTAGAGAAAATTGCTCGTAAATCCAAGCACTACATTTTGGTAAATGGCAAGCTCTACCAAAAGGGGAGTAACAAAATCTTGATGAAGTGCATCACTCAGGAAGAGGGCAGTAAAATATTGCTCGATATCCATGGAGGCATGTGTGGTAATCATGCGTCTTCTCGCATCTTGGTCAGAAAAGTTTTCTGCCAGGGATTCTATTGGCCGACTGCCCTCTAGGATGCTTCCGAGCTGGTCAAAAAGTGCGAGAGCTACCAATTTTTCAGAAGGCAGACCACTCGACCAGCCCAAGCTCTGCAAACAATTCCTCTTTCTTCGCATTTCTCTGTCTGGGGCATGGATATCCTGGAACCATTCCCAAGGGCCCAAGGTGGTTACAAATTCCTATTTGTGGATATCGACACGTTCACCAAGTGGATAGGCCGAACCTATAGGAAAAATAACTACAGAAGCAGCCAAGAAGTTCATGAGGAGCATAATTACTCGATTCGGCATTCCACATCGGATAATTATGGATAATGGTAGTCAGTTCAGAAGTGGGACCTTTATTGCATTATGTGAAGAATTCGGTATCAAAACTTGTTTCATCTCAGTTGCTCAGCCGCAGAGTAACGGTCAAGTTGAGCGTGCTAATGAAATAGTCTTACAGGGCATCAAAACTCGGGTCTTCGACAGGCTAAAAGCCTACTCAAAACGCTAGGTAAAAGAACTTCCCTCAGTACTATAAGTCATTCGTACTTCGGCCAATAGAGCCACCGGTGAAACTCCGTTCTTCTTGGTTTATGGAGCTGTCGGTGACATGGGAACCAGGGGTCCCCGAGTCCCGAGGCCAGGACAGCAGAATGCCACATGGTGCCTTCTCTCGGGGACCATCCCCCCGAGGGTTGAGAAGAGACTTATCCAGGAGAGGGTGCTCGGGGCCATGAACAGTGGTCCCCGAGTACCCAGAGTTCCCCAAGGACCTGAGAAGCCACTTGCCGGTGGACCCCACAAGGGCTCAACGGTGAGGTGTCCATCGGTAGGAGGCCCAATGCTGCATTTAAAGAGGGAGCGTGGCCATTCACTTCCAACCACTCCCCCCCCCTCACGCCTGTCGTACTGAGTATGTCAGTCCTTGCCACCGCCTGGTAGGAAGGCGTGGGGATATTTAATGCGACGGGTCACATCACACGTCAGCTTGCGGGGCCATAAGGGAAACGGTTTGGAGATATCGTCGCTGGGCTCGAGGCGTATCGCTTGCCCCGCTGCTGTGTCAGGTCTGTTCTGACCGGGCGGGCATGCGAGGCAGTTCGGCGGCTGCCCGGTGGGCCCCCTGCACCTGCTAAAGTTGGGCGTAATGGGCGACAGGACCAGCCGAAGGCGTATTTTCAACCCTTGTAACATCAAACTGTAGCCCCATGACGGTTGCTTTCTATTTATGGCTCATGGGAACTCGTGCCCCCATTTCTGGGCACGCCGAGCCTCCCCAACAGGATAAAGGGGGGTGCACTTCGTAGAAAGGAGGACTTGGAAGAGCAAGACGACTAATAGAGGTCAAGTTGAGATAGGGCAGCTCGAAGCAAGACCGAAGCTCTAGACTTAGACAAAAAACCTTGTAACTCAGAGATCCAGAGAAAGACATTTCAAAAGCATTAATAGCACATCATACACACAGGAGTAGGGTATTACGCTCCGTGCGGCCTGAACCTGTCTAAAATCCCTTGAGCATTTACTCTCACTCGCCGACGATCATCCGTCCCGCCTAGATCTCACTTATTCGCATTAAATCCACGTACGAGGTAGATCCATAATCAGCCCCCCTGGCCAAATTTCAAAGGGGGTCCCTCAGGATCCCCGCTTGCGGTGTTCACCCACCGACAAGAGCGGAAGCGATGCTCCTGACTAAGTTGTAGTTCGGATCACCTCGAGTAGAAGGTTACTCCGAAGAAAGGCAGGATCAATTATGAGCGGACGATATAAATTTACTCGAGGAGTACCGAGATCGAGCATCTATTCGAGCAGCTAAGTATCAGCAAGCGTTGCATAGATATCTAAGCCTGATAATTCAGCCCAGGAAACTCGCTGCTGGGGACCACGTCCTACGAAAGGTGCCGAAATAGGCCCAACGCCACAAGTTATTGCCTAAGTGGGAAGGACTTTACATAGTAGTTGAAGTCACTCAACCTGGATCAGTACAGCTATCTACTCTAAACAGTGAGATACTCGAGCACTCGTGGAACATCGACTAACTCCGAAAGTTTCCTTCATAGAAAAGGTGGGTTATAGGTAAGTCAATTACATTCGATTTAGTTAGTTGCTCGATTACATAATCTTTCCCTTTTCCTCTAATCCATGTGGCTAGTGCAAAATTGGCAGAGAGGATACACCTAGCTCTTGCAAATAATGAAGATCCACAACCTCCAAAAGTTTGGAGGCATATGAACCCTCATTCGCCCTTGAACGAGTCGAGGAACCTTTTATACTCCTCCCTCGGGTGGCAGCTAGTCACTCCAGGAATCGGTCGCCGATCAGCATAAGGGCTAGGAAAAGTGGTCGAGGCAAAGACCCTACTGGAGCTACTGCCAACGCTGGTGATGCCGAGTGGTCTTCTACGTGGCGTGAAGGTGATCTGGCAGTTATCGACGGAGAAGGTGACCGCACCTCCTTAGCGGTGATGACTCGGGGGCTCCACCGTCGAAGACCTCGATGACGGCTTGGTCGATGATCCGGTCGAGATCACCACCATCCGCATTCCTCTTCGGTGTGGAGTGCTGCGCCGTCTAGCCTAAAGCATAGGTCTTGATGTAACGATGAATGCACTGAGTGAGGGGACGGCGGTGATCTATGGTGGGCATTTCTTCTCTCTCCTTCTTAGACCCACCACTCGAATCCTCGTCATCGGAGGAGGTGATGATGATGACCTCAAGAAGTATTATGGTGAGAGGCCTAGGGGAGTTGACTTCTGTGGTTGGCTCAAGAGGCAAAGATGGAGTGGAGGCCATGGCTTTAACCTCTACGAGTCCTAAGAGGCAATGGGCAAAGGAAACAAAGGAGACGATGGACAAACGGATTTGAGTCTCCTCTATTTATAGCGGGGGAAACGGGTTGTACTGTGTAAACGTAGCCATCAAGATCCGAAATGATGGTGCCTCAGGCACGTAGCATGTTTGGCGGAAGTTGAGACGTCATGACTTGTCCCCTCTCTACAAAGAGGGATGGGTGGCCATTATGACGTGTCAAATCAATGTTGCGGTGAAAATGAGCACAAACGGGAGTGGGGTCTTTTAATGCCCACCTACCCGGCAGTTTGAGTTTACTTGATAACCACATTGCAGTTAAAACCATAATGCTCAAGGGCTTACATTCTCGAGTATTTAGTCGAGAACGAGCTTTACTCTTTGTTCGACTCCGTCATTGAGTACATAGTCAAGAATGAGCTTTACTCTTCGTCTGACTCCTCATCGAGTACATAGTCGAGAATGAGCTTTACTCTTCGTCCGACTCCATCATCGAGTACATAGTCGAGAGCTATAACACTGCTCTCCAATCAATGGTACAAGTATGTCCTTTTCTACTCTCCGATCTAGTAATTTCTTCCTCGACCATAGAGTCGGGGGCTACATCACAATACCATTTTTCTTTTATATGTTTTTTGCAAAAATTTATCTGGCTCTGCATTGATCACATTAAATAGAACCAACAGAGGCATGTGTTAGGTCGATGACGGACAGCTATACCTCAGGAGGCATAATGGCACAGAGATTGTCAGACATCTCACGCCTAACGGCCAAAAGGGTTCTGAAGTCCTAGTTTGTCTCGCGTGTGCTCTCTATTGATTTCATGTTTGTATGCTGATCGAATGCGCAAATTGATAAAAGTTCGCAGAAAATTCGATATGCCTTTTCTTTTTCTAGCTCTGTATTAATCTTTTCCTCATTATTATGGTCTTCTCGAGTATTTAAGGACCACGCATCTAATGGCTTATCTAGTTAAGATTTCAGGTGTTGATAGATGCATAATCGTATGGTCTTGAGAATGATGACAACATGTATCTATCAGTTATTGCATCTACTTATGCTAATCCTATTTCATCGACAAGGGAATAGCAGACAAAAGCATAATAGACTAGCAAAATGTAGTATTGTTGCGGGCATTCCCAGATCATAAAATATGTTCTACAAGTGTCAGAGCAGAATGCATCATCAATCCGAGGGACTCCCCTCACTATCATCACTAGGCAGACTAAGCCTTAATGACTTAAAAAAGGCTGGAACCACCGGCTGGACGCTTTCAACATGTTTTGGGGCTTCCTCGCTAGTACAATTGAACCCGACTATCACCAATGAGGTATTGAGCGCGGGATTGTAACTCTTGAGGATACCTAGCAATGTGGCGACAGTTGCAGAGGCTGCTTGGGACATAAGGTCGAGTGTCTACTCCTTCAGCTCTTGAAGAGCAAGGACAGTAGCATCCCGTTGAGCGATGGCAGCATCCCGTTCAGTCATCATGGCCTTCTTTTCAGCTCGCTTGATTTTCACTTGATCCTGAGTTTCTCCCGATACTTGACGTCGTCATCAATCTTCTTCGTTGCGTCAGAAAGAAGTTTTTTCTTGTTGTTATAGGAGGACTCAAGGCCTGAAGAAGGTAAACCTGAAAGTAATTTTTGTTAGTTATCCAATAATCGAATCACGCACTTATGATCGGGGACAGACTTACGTTCAATTTTCTCCCTCTTGGCTTCAAGATTCTTGTGGTGGTTGGTCTTGGCGGCAGCTACCTGAGCACCTGTAACCTCGAGAAGAACCTTTATCGTTAGCCACGTGTCGTTGGTTGGGATCGATATTGAAGTTTCATTTTCCTTGAGCTACGGGTCTTCTTCGGGTGCGCTCGAGGAAGGATCTCTAGTTTGAGGAAGTGGAGCCGAGGCTGAGTCAACTAGGGAAGTCAGTCCCGGATGATTGGTCGAGACGCTGGAAGCCTAGGTTTGCGCCTCAGTTGATAGTCTGCAATCAACATAATAAGGGAAGAGGAAAAGAAAAGACTACCAATCGAGATTAGGATCCACGACAAACCTCTTTGAAATTGGGAAGTATGAAATAATGCTTAACTTTGGACTTTTTGTGGTCACCTCCTTCGTTCTTGGACAGGTAGGCAGAGCCGATAGAGGAGTTACACATGGACCAGGCAAAGCCAAGGCATCTATAGCCTGCAAAGAACTAGATGATAAAATTTATTATCGAGTATGACCTACTAAAGAGCGATAATTCGACCGAAATTACCTCTCTAGTTGAGTCATCAGGCATGACGGTCCCTCGAGTTGGCGATTGTGAGGATGCGCCAGACGTCCCCTAAAAAAGCCAGTCACGCAAATTCATCATTAGTAGAATGACCGAAAGAAAATCGATAACTCGAGAAGAGTTACCTTTTCGGCCGAGTCATCGAGAGTGGCAGTTGCTCGAGGAGGTGATTGGGTGGGTACGCTTGCCGTCCCCTAACAAAAGGCCACTCATCCAAACCGAACGCATTCAAGTATCCACTTGATAATTTGAAAGGAAATAAAAAGATAATGAGAATTTTGATTTCAATACCCATGGGCTCCGCCTTCGCTTGCGCTTGAGAGGACTTGGATCAGGCAGCAAGTGAGAAGACGAGGATGATCTCTTCGATCGAAGAGACCCCTCGGCCTCCTCATTGGCTGATCCTTTCCCCTTGTCGACAGCATCAGTAGAAGAAGTGCCATCAAGATCAAAGACCTCGCTCGAAAGGATATATTCTTGGCGGAAGACGGGGTCCTACAGTCATACAGACAGGACAAATCAAATAGATAATGATGGGTCCTACTTTTCCAGTAAGAAAATCCTTATATGTGGTCAAAGATTCATGAAGGAATAAGGTAGAATGCCACATTCTGGTGCTTCGAAAGAGAAGAGCTTGTTCAACCAGGAAGTGACACCCTGTACAGGCAGGGCTAAAAAAGAGAAAAAATGTTATTCGACAAAGCTTGAAGGTCATAGCAAAAAGAAAAGGGAAAAGTGCTAAATAAGACTTACATTCGGCCGCATCCCTGGAGACATCCTCATCCTCACTTTATTCCCAAGCCAGGCGCATTCGCGCCTTCAAGGGGCTCGATCTGTTGCTAATAAAATCTCTGGTCACATGCCATCCAGTTAGGCCAAATTGCCTTAGCATGCCAATCCGGTTGGCGTAGTAGGTGTTGTGATGGGACTCTCGGTGCTCTTGTGTCCAAGATAGATTTCGGACAGGGAAAATGCCTTTATACACTAAAGGAAAACCAATTGGGTCAAGATTGGAGACGTAAAATAAAAGTTTTTTTCCAATCCTTCGACTAGGAGGAGGTTAGGGGAACCAAGATATAGGAATTTTTCATTCCACTCCTCAATTGGAAACCACACCCTCCGACACATTTATTCTCTATAATCCTCTTCAGTTTATAAAAGTACTAAAAAAGATTTAAGCTTGGCTCGATGCCAAGGAAAGCCTCACATAAATGGATAAAAAAACTCAACATGGTGACGGAGTTGGGGTTCAGGTAGTGAACTTCAATCTGATATTGATCGAGCACATTGAGAAAAAATTTGGAAGGAGGGATGTTAAATTCGCAATATAAGAAAGACTCGAAAACTACAAACTCGTACTCGATCTTGCAGGAAGGGAATCTCTCACCAAATGCCATCCTCCATTCAATTAGGCTGCATGGTGGCACCACTCCTTCTGCTTTGAGTTCCGCCAGTCGAGACTCTTGCATCGCCAAGGGTGTCCAGGCCTCGATCATGAACCGCGCTTCATCGTACTAATCGGGTGAGGCGCTGGTGGCTGCTGCGCCTGACTGCTTCTCCGGCGAAGAGGAAGTAGGGATCTTCGAAGAAGAACTGGGATCCATGTATCTAAACTTCTTTTGGCCATGGTGCGTGCTGGGGCGGAGAAAGCCAAGAGGCTTGTGCAGGAAGATTGGTGGCAATGATGAGGAATGACCGCTACAAATTCGGGTCATACGGGTAAATAACCAAAAAGTTACCACCTCTTCGACCACTCCCATTTTTACAATACTTCGACTAGCGCGAAAGAGGAACGATAACGACGTGTGAATCTCTGCATGCCCTTATGCCTGCATTAAATGCGTCTATACCTGCCGTTTCAAATTTGAAAGGTTTTTTTTAACTCTACTCGATGTCGAGTGTCGATCAGTTGAGTTCTTTAATCTTTTCCTTCAAGTCTCGAGTGCGGTTAACCGCAGGGCGCTCGACCCGACTGAGCTTCCACTCGATACTCGAGGAAGAATCCATCCGACTATAAGCCTGATCCACTTTACTCGACCAAGCTTAGACTTGGTGATGCTCAAGTGAGCGCTTATGGAAACATCTCCTCCTGGGTAGAGTTAGGGGGCTACTGTCGAATATCTAACTATGAGGTATATACGCATAAGGAGTATATCCTACACAGACACGGTATGTACAACATGTACCAAAGAAGTATATACTAGGAAGATTTAGATTGGTTACCCAAATCAGAACGATCAGTATTCAAAACATATTTATCTACTTGGACATCAAGGAAAACAACTCCCTATCGACTATGGTGGATAGAAGTCGGTACCTCACCCTTATATAAGGTTGGGGGGAGGAGACGAACAAGAGAGAGGTAAGCATCAAGACCCCAACAAAGGAGCTACTCGGCAATTTTAGCCCTAGGTTAGATTAGATTTGATCTACTCCTTGTAATAGTCTTAGCCACATTGCTTGTTAGGTTTCCCCCCGAACCCCCCTTCCAAAACAACAGATCGGATAACGCAAGGAATTGCGTGTACTCGATATCATCAATATACAGCAGCAATACCCCCACAGGATGTAGGGTATTACTCCAATACGAGGCTCGAACTTGTATACATCTCGTGTCTCGTCTCGTGATTAATCCCTATCTTGATGGTATCCAGTCAATTTACGGATATATTATCGGGAACTATTATTTGATAGTTTATATTCTTTTTTTAAATACCAGTATAACTCTTACATGTACGCACATACTTACATCACCATATGCACGCGCTAACAAAACGCATACTAAAGACCGGAGATGTGAAGCTTGAAAATTAACGTAGTCACCATAGACACCTTATTGTTCGCATATACGTCACCTACTATTAAAAAATTCTATTTTGATAAGATATATAAGGAACAAATATATAATTTGAGATGAGTAAAAGAGTACAACAACCTTCACTAATCATTCGCTTGGTTTTCATATTCGACGGCGTTAATTTCTGCTTATGGGACACAACACACCGTGTGGACCAACAACAAAAGAAAAGATCTATTCGGAAAAAAATATATTAAATAATAATGGCATTAAATTGTCTCGTGGAACACCAACAAACCGATTTGGGTCAAAAACGGAATGACAAATTTTGGTCATGTGGAATAAATCAAATACTAAAACTGTTCATGCGGAACGAAAATAAAATTGCGGAACTAGCATAGCAAATTTTGCATTTTTAGGTTATTACGTCGAACCAAAACTAAAAAAATAAACTAAAAATTCACTCACACTTAATTAAGTGAAGAAAAAATAAACTAAATAATGATTAAAACTTCCTATTAGATACCCACTTATATTCCTAGATAGAACAAATACTGTACGAATAACTAACTAGTGGAACAAAATGGCCATATTACTTTATAAGGGCTTGTTTGGATGCGCCAGAATTGGGGCCCGGAATGGGGCCGAATCCATTTATTGCCCTATCTAGTTTGAATTTCATTTGAACGAGTTCTTGTGTGCGTGCGTGTGAAGGGGTAGTGGATTTCTTTGTTCCCATTCAGCTCCCAAATGTGACAAATTGGTGGCCGCGGTTTGTTTTGAGCCACGCGTGGATTGGGTTGTTGGAAGGGGATTAACCCAATCCAAGGGTGGATCAAGCCACACGTAGGTGATTTCTCCGGCTTGCCAAACAAGCCCTGATTGTGTGTGTGTGTTGCGTTTTTGCTCAGCTGCAGAGTTGCAAGGGTGCAGCTGTATAAATGTTGGGTTATTTGGTGGAACATGACATCATGTTTTCTTATATCTATTATCGGTTATCGGTGTTGGGTTTTAAATCCGTCGGTGTGTTTTTTGATTCATCTATTCGAAGCATTTATATCTATTTACAAATTTGTAAGTTCAACGGTTCATCAATCATCGATAGCTGGTGGTATTTGTGGGGATCATGACAATGGGTCTTGAAAATTCTACATACAACATGTGATCAACTTCACTCAGGAGAACTGATTTCTCGAATGAGGGATTCTACGACAACTTATAACACCCTAGTTTTTTATTTCTTAATTTCCTAAAATTTACCTAGAATTTAATTAGGGTTTAAATAAATAGAATAGATTAAAATCTATTTTCTATAATAAAATTTAATTTGACCATAGGTTATATATTGGTTGAATGCATTCATACTGAAAATAAGCATTAGGATTTTATTGTATGAAAAATAAAACTTTTGAAAACACTATGGCACACCGTGTAGAATTTCGACAAAGTTTGAAAAATACTTTCTTAAATGAAAATATCTTTTCTCCCTTTAGGCCAATCCCTTTCCTTTTCTCTTTTGATTTCTTTTTCTTTCAGCCCATTTCTTTTCTTCCCTCCTGGGCCAGCTCGTTCTTCCTTCCCTTCTGGCATCCACCTTTCCTTCCGTTTGGGCTACTTCTTGGCCCATCTCCACACGCGCTCCCCGCATGGGCCGACCAATCCTGCTTCGCCTGCCTCCCCTATTGGCGCCCCGGTCGAACCCGCAATCGCCCTCGCGTAATGCTCACGAAGCCGTCGCCTTCTTCCTTGCAATGCGCCGCCTCGAGTCCGAGTCGAACACGCCCGCCGCTGTCGTATCCCACCTGAATCTCAACAAACCCGCCGATCCGATCTACTCTCCGCGTCTATCTGATCCCTTGTTTATTTAAGCATGTGCCGCCCTCCCCCTCCTTTTTGATCTATTTCGCCCCACACTGAGCCGCTACGACCCCTAGCCACTTCCGTCATTGGCAAGCCTCTCCGGAGCTCACGCAAACCACCACGTTGAAGCTGCCCAGCCCTCGCTGACAGGTCCTTTGGCTTCGCAAGCTTGAGGGCAAGTCTGTCGACCCCTCCTTGTCGCTTCCCGACCACTAGAAGACCTCCGCCACTCGTCAAGCCTCTCTGCCACCGTGTGTTGTTGCCAAGCCTTTGTAAGCATCTGTGAGGTCCCCTCTCCCCTCAAATAGGTTCGTCTTTCGCCCTTCTTTGTGTTTTGCCAATCACCGTCGCTCCCCGTGCCTCGCGATGAGCTTCACTTGTGCGCCGGCTAGTCCACCACGTGCTCGACCTCGGCTCCACTGTGAACCTCATTATCAGTGCCCCTAAATCCTCTCAGTCATCAGATCTATTTTGGTCGGCCCAGATTAGATTGGCAGAATATCTCTTTCCAAGCCAATCGCATGACGCTACATGGCTACATAATTCCAGTCAACCGAGTTGCCTAGTTAGCCTGCCATGTCAACGCCCAATCAGCTGCCACGTTAGCCTAAGTGCCCACGTGTCCAGCCACGTCAGCAGAGCCTTTACCCAGTCAATTCTAATTGTTTTTAATTCAGAAAAATTGGCAATTTTGCACATTAGCCCATAAACTTCTCTGTATTTACCAAAAAGTCCCTCTATTTTTACAAAAAGGGCTATGTCCTCTCTATTTTTATTCAAATTAAGTCATTTTCTTTTACAGTTTTATCCCTTAACTTGTTTTTAGTGTAACTTTCTCATAATAGCTCCGATTTAGATGATTTATTGCGCTCTCGTGTTCGTAGCAGCATGTACTACCTTTTAGTACCTTTTTTATATATGTTAGCTATTGTTTGGTGTACTGTTCTTAGTTAGTTTTGTTATGTGCTTTTCTGGTGTGTTTCGAGAGAAGATGAGGAGCAGTTCGAGAATCTCCAGGACCAAGTCTTTGAAGAGTTTGAGCAGCAAGTTGAAAGAGGTATGTGTCCTTGAACATTCTGATCCTAGTTTTTTAAATACGTTCTTTATTTCAAACATGCATGATGTTAATTCTGAATCCTATTTACTTATATTACCTTGTTCCCTATATTCCTTGTCGCCTAGTTGTTAGTAGTGGTTATGTTGGGTAGCTTATGTTTAGCTTTGCACAAGGGTATGGATGGGTAGTCAATTAAACATGATTAATGTACTATGAGACTATGAATTGGGAAATTTTGGTAATGGTATAGCAACATAGAACCTTAGGTCTTGAGCAAATTGGTGCTAATGATGTTGGTTACAGTTATGTTGTTGGTATGAAGAGAGAGATTGCAGAGTATGTAGCATTATGTGATATATGTCAAAGCTGAACATTAGAGACCCACTAGACTGCTTCAACCTTTGAAGATACCAGAATGGAAATGGGAAGAAATTAATATGGATTTTATCATTGGATTGCCCCGAACTCAATTTGGATATGATTCTATTTGGGTTATAGTGGATCGCTTGATGAAAGTTGCACATTTTTATTCCAGTCAAGACCACATACACAGGACCTAAACTTGCTAAGTTGTATATCGCTTGAATTGTATGTTTGTATGGAGTACCCAAGATGATAGTGTCTGAAAGAGGAAGCTAGTTTACCTCCAGGTTTTGGTAAAAGCTACATGGGTCATTGGACACCATGTTAAACTTTAGTTCGGCATATCATCCGTAGACCGATGGTCAGACCGAGAGGGTAAATCAAATTCTGAAAGATATGCTAAGAGCTTGTTCCTTGAAAAACAAGACTAGTTAGGATAAAAATCTTCCCCGTGTAGAGTTCTCCTACAACAATAGTTATCAGGCTAGTTTGAAGAAGTCGCCGTTTGAAGCTTTGTATGGAAGAAAATATAGGACACCGTTGTACTGGAATGAGACAGACAAAAGTCAAGTGTTTGGTTCGAAAAATTTGAGAGAAGCAGAAAGGCAAGTACAATAGATCAGGGGAAATTTGAGAACAGCTAAAACACGACATAAGAGTTATGCTGATCATCAACGTTGTGAGTTGACTTTTGAAGCAAGTGACTTTGTATATCTACGAGTCTCACCAGTCAGAGGTTTTCGTAGATTTAAAGTCAAATGAAAACTTGCACCCAAGTTTATAGGACCTTTCAAGGTGTTGGAAAAACATGAAGAAGTAGCATATCATTGGAGCTATCGCCTTAGCTAGCAGATGTTCATGATGTTTTCCACGTATCACAGTTGAAGAAATATCTACGAGTTCCCGAGGAGCAGATGCTCCTAGAGGAAATAGAAGTTGGAGAGGATCTCACTTACATGGAGTACCCTATCAAGATTCTAGAGACATCAGAGTGAATCACCAGGAACCGGAGAATCCGTATGTGCAAGGTGAAGTGGAGACACTATTCCGAAGAAGAAGCGACATGGGAAAGAGAATCAGATCTGAAAGTCGAGTTTCTACAGCTCTTCTCTGATCCTTCTGAATCTCGAGGGAGAGATTCCTTCTAAGGGGGTAGGTTTGTAACACCCTGGTTTTTTTATTTCTTAATTTCCTAAAATTTACCTAGAATTTAATTAGGGTTTAAATAAACAGAATAGGTTAAAACCTATTTTCTATAATAAATCTAATTTGGCCATAGGTTATATGTTGGTTGAATGCATTCATGCTAAAAATAGGCATTAGGATTTTATTTTGTGAAAAATAAAACTTTTGAAAACACCGTAGTGCGCCATTTAGAATTTCAAAAAAGTTTGAAAAATGCTTTCTTAAAAGACTATATCTTTTCTCTCTTTGGACCCTATCCCTTTCCTTGTCTCTTTTGACTCCATTTTCTTACAGCCCATTTCTTTTCTCCCCCCCCAGGCCAGCCCGTTCTTCCTCCCTTTCCAGCCTCCACCTTTCCTTCTATTTCGGCCGCTTCCCGATTTGTCTCCGCGCCCTCTCCCCACCTGGGCTGGTCGAAGGCCAGGCCCAGCCATCTTGCTTCGCCCGCCTCCCCTATTGCCGCCCTGGCCGAACCCGCCATCGCCCTCGCATAACGCCCGCGAAGCCATCGCCTTCTTCCTCACGCTGCGTTGTCCCGAGTCCGAGACAAACATGCCCGCCGCCATCGTATCCCACCCGAATCTCAATGAACCCACCAAATTCTAGCTGCTCTCCATGTCTATATGATCCCCCATCTATTTAAGCTTGTGCCCTCCACCTTTTTGATCTATTTCGCCCCACACCAAGTAGCCACAACCTCTAGCCACCGCCTCCATTGGCGAGCCTCATTGGAGCTCGTGCAAACCACCGCACCGGAGTTGCCCCGCCCTCGCTAACGGTCCTTCGGCTTCGCAAGTTCGAGGGCAAGTCCATTGACCTCTCCTTGTCGCTTCCCAGCCTCCAGAAGACCTCCTCTGTCGCTCGTCGAGCCTCTTCGCCACCGCATGCCTTTGCCAAGCCTTGGTAAGCATCGATGAGGTCCCCTATCCCCTTAAACAAGTTCGTCTTTTGCCCCTCTCCGTGTTCTACCGCTCGTTGTCGCCCTCCATGCTCGGCGAAGAGCTTTGCTCGTGTGCTGGTGAGTCCGCCGCCGTGCTCCGCCAAGTCCTCAGCTCCACCAAGAACCTTAGTGCTGGCGCCCCCAAGTCCTCTCAGCCATCGAATCTATTCTGGTCAACCTAGATTAGATTGGCAGCATACCTCTTCGCAAGCCAATCGCATGACACCCATGGCTACATAATTCCAGTCAGCCAAGTTGCAACCTGCCACGTGTACGCCCAATTAGCCGCCATGTCAACCTCAGTGCCCACGTGTCCAGCCACATTAGCAGAGCCTTTACCCTATCAATTCTAATTGTTTTAATTCAAAAAAATTGGCAATTTTGCACTTTAGCCCCTGAACTTCTCTGTATTTACCAAAAAGCCCCTATCTTTTAATAGTTTAGTCCCTAAACTTTTCTTTATTTATAAATAGGTCCCTTTGCTTTTACAAAAAGGGCCATGTCCTCTCTGTTTTTATTCAAATAAGTCCTTCTTTTACAGTTTTAACCGTAAACTTGTTTTTAGTGTAACTTTCTCGTCCTAGCTCCGATTTAGATGATTTTCACGCTCTCGTGTTCGTAGCACCGTGTACTACCTTTTAGTACCTTTTTCATAGATGTTAGATATTGTTTAGTGTACTATTCTAAGTTAGTTTTATTGTGTGCTTTTATGTTGTGTTTTGAGAGTAGACGAGGAGCAGTTCAAGAATCTTCAGGACCAAGTCTTTGAAGAGTCTGAGCATCAAGTTGGAAGAGGCAAGTATCCTTGAACATTTTGATTCTAGTTTTTTAAATGCGTTCTTTATTTCAAGAATTCATGCTATTAATTCTGAATCTTATTTACGTATTTTACCATGTTCCCTATATTCCTTGTCGGCTAGTTGTTAGTAGTGGTTATGTTGGGTAGCTTAGGCTTAGCTTTGCACAAGGGTATGGACGGGTAGTCAGTTAAATATGACTAATATACTATGCAACTATGAGTTGGGAAATTTTGGTAATGGTATAACAACATGGAACCTTAGGTCTTGAGCAAAGAGATGCTAATGATGCTAGTTACAGTTATGTTGTTGGTCTGGCAATTGCTCAAGTGATCTAAGTAAGGACAGGTTTGTGGAGCGACAACCAAAGAAGTATCGTATCAACCATGAGACCTGGTATGGGACATGATTGGCCTATTAATTAGTGGATTCTAGTGTTATGCGTGCCAAACCGTAAGAGTGGATGTGTGAGGATGGCTAAGGCTAGAACCATTTGGTTAGTGGTATGGGATGTGTAGTGGAATGAAAGAGTGAAATCTTGCTGGAGCTACAAGGCGCAAAAGGGGGCTTTTGAGTGGCGTGAAAACCACTTTGATGGTGGTAAAACCTAGCGGGCATGCGCATACTAGATGAAACTTTACAACTACCTTGTAGTGATTTTTCGGGCAACACACAATGGGTGTGTGTTAAGTGTTTAGAGGATGTGGCAACAAGGAAATCACGACTCGTGGGGAAAGTTGGACAACCTCTATAGAGTGTAAAATCTGATATATCAGTCATGCTCATGGTCATGAGAGACTTGGATCCTCACATGATTAGTTGGATGGGTTTGGTTTGGATTAGTTGGTTTGGTTGGATTGTTCTTTGTTATCTATGATGGGTATCAAGTCGAATGGTTTGGGAACCTGATGTGGTTTTTAGGGAGTTGAGAAACATATGGAGATGCTTCTAGGAGTTGGAAGTTTAGTGATGAATCACATAGTTAAATAGAATGCTTTTATAACTCTATGATAGGATAGTTGGTATTTATGCAAATTTAACCTGTTATAGCATGTTCCTTTATTTAAGCTTGCATGTCATTTATTTCCCACACTTGCGGAGTATAATATATACTCACACTTGCTATTTCTATCCAAATATACATCAAACGCTTCTCAGATAATAAAGGAGAACCAGACTACTACATTGATGAAGATGAAGAATACTAGGTTGGTGGATCCCCAGTCAATTGCCTATGAAAGATGAGAGCTTCACTGTGTTTTGCTAGTGGGTTTTAGTTAAAGACTTTGATGTATTTCTATCTTGTTTAAGTTAAACATTGTAATAGTGGCACTATATGTGATACACTGATAAAGTCGTTGCATGTATAAAACTTGATCCGTGCATACATATGGTTTACATCTGATTTTATCCCTTTATAAAACCAGGTGTGACACAACTTCACCCCTCCCACCGATGAACTGGAAGTCAACCAGGTAAACTTTGACGAAGAGCTTTGCATCAATGATTCTAGTGATGAGGTAAGTCGTTTCATGGATCAATGCATCAATGACTATGACATCTAGTTCGAACCACATGACTGATAAGACAACCGTGAATGCCCTATTCACCACAAGCCGGGACCTTCCCCCACAACTTCCGACAAAATGGATTGTCGAGACACTTTCCAAAGCGATCCGATAAAAATCAATGATGGTCTGGACATCTCCTCTAGCGGAGGTTACCCCCTAGAAATCTTTGCCATCAGAGATGGGAGTAACAGTCTGGACAATCACGATGATGACCCTGCAAACATGCAGGGCCCTCCTACTCCGTGTCCAGGTGTCGGCCAACAACACTGCCACAGATCCTAAACCCTAACAGGGTGCAACGTTTACCGTCTCCTGATAACCAACAGTGGGGTTAACGCTTTAGATCTACTACAACTTAGAGGATCCTCTTATATAGGAGGCCCTCATGCGTCCTCAAACTATAGATCTGACAACCCCAGCGGGCAAAGGCTACATGAACTCAATGATCGATATGATGAAAGAAGTTCCCATTTAGGCCGAGAATACTCATCTAGCCCTAGCCAGGAACAGCTCTAATCGCAGGAGATTGCGTAGTGCCCTGTCATGAGAAATATCAAACTCAGAGAGGCATAATCCCCGGAACAAGGCGTCTCGGGATAACAATCGAGTAGCTAACCGTCGTAAGACCTTGCTAGTCAGAGGTCATCGATTGATGGAGATGCCCGAGGACCCCCAAGGTGGCATCGTCTGCCCTTCGATAATCTAATTGGGGGACTTCTCGGCACCGATAAACATAGGGCCAATCTCCGACACCCATGGGTAAAACACCTATGGTTGCTGGGACCAAGCAAGGTGCCATCAACAGATGTATGGCCTTCTCTTTGAATCTATGAAACGTGAGTTGGCTAGCAAGGTTTTGGCCCAGGTTGATCGAGAAGTACAATGGGAGTACGAACCCCATTGAGTTCCTCCAAATCTATACCATGGCTATCCAGGTGACTAGTAGGGATGAGAAGGTAATGTAAATTACCTCCCCACAGCCCTTGAAGGGGCAGCTAGGACATGATTGCCCAATCTATCGCCACTGACATTCTACTCATGAGAGCACTTAGCAACATATTATGAGCTAACTTTCATGGCATGTACGTTCGCTCTGGCATGAAAAATGATCTCTACCATTGCGAGTACATGGAGAATGAAACCTTGCGCGATTTCATGCGCCGCTTCAATAACAACCAAAATGCCATCCCCAAGATCATCGACTATAATGTCATCTATTCATTCACTCAGGGGGTTAAGAGCTGAGATGCGTTGAAGACATTGCCAGAAAGGAGCCTGAGACGGTAAAGGAGCTCATGAAGATCATCGATAAGTGTGCCAACGCCAAGAACATGCTTCTCTTCATCAAGGAGAAAGCTAAGGGCATCAAGCATTCTCAACCCGGGCTCGACAACAACACTGTTAAGACCAAGTGCAAAAAGAACACCAAGGGAGTTAAGGGTAAAAGAGCTAAAGATGATGAGGTTTTTCCATATCTACCCAACACCCATCCCGACAAGCTTTCTGGCACATCCCAGAGCAAGAGTTTCACACCAGGCACTGGCGGACAAGATGGCATACCCTAGTGCAATCTCCACCAGACCGACAACCATAGCCTCCACAAGTGACGTCTTTGGAAAAAGATGGTCAAGACAGAGGTCGAGAAGGCAACTAAAGGAAAGAATACTCAGGTTGTTGCACAGAGTAGGGACACTAGCTCTAGCAGCAACGTGGATGACTCAGACCCAATGTCTTTCCAACCAAACGAGGGGATCATTGACCACATGTTCGGTGGTTCCATGTCCTATGAGTCCAAGCGGTAATACAAGATGGTAGCCTGAGAAGTTTTGGCTGCCATCCCTAAATGTCGCCAAGCCATTAAGTGGTTGAATACCCAAATCTCCTTCGGCCAAGACGACTACCCTGTAAACTTAGTACGGCCAGACCGCTTCCCGATAGTGGCTGAGCCTATGATTAACAATAGCAGGGTCACCTGAGTACTCATTGATGGAGGGAGTTCCATGAACATTCTCTTTGCTAGCGCACTCAAAGCAATGCAAGTCTCCCGATCTACCATCCAATCGGTTACGCAAGCCTTCTACTGCATAGTACCTGGATCTTTGGCGACTCCCATCGGCCAGATATCGCTCTGTTACCTTCGAGAAGCACGACAACTTCCAGACAGAAAAGATTCTGTTCGACATGGTCGACTTTCAGATGGCATACAATGCCATCTTGGGAAGACCTACTCTTGCAAAATTAAAGGGCAGCTGCGCATTGTGCTTACCAATGCATGAATATTTCGAGACTTGAGGGAGTCAACACTATTCATAGTTGTCCAAAAGCGGACCTATGCTATGACAAGCAAAGTCTAGACATGGCCACACAACATCATCCCGATAAGGAGACAAAAAACTTGAGGATGAAGGCGATCTTAAAGTCCCATGGTGAAGTTAAAGCAGTTCCTCTGGACCTAGTGGAGCCCTCCAAGAACGTTCAGATTGGCTCCAACCTAGATCATAAATAGCAACTCGCACTCATCACCTTCCTCTAGGAAAACGTTGATGTGTTCGCATGACAACCGTCTAACATGCCTGGTATCCCTAGGGAGGTGATTGAGCACAAACTATCCATCTGGCCTGACACAAAGTCGGTTAAAAAGAAACTCCTGCAGTTTGTGCCCGATTAGAAGGAAGATATAAAAGAGGAAACCAAAAGGCTCACCAATGCAGGATTCATTCAAGAGGTGGATCACCCTGAGTGTCCTGTCAATCCTATCATGGTCAAAATATCAAACGACAAGTGGAAAATGTGTGTTGACGTCACCGATCTCAACAAAGCCTGCCCTAAGGATACTTTCCCTCTGCCATGAATAGATCAGATAGTTGACTCTACTTATAGGTGCGACTGTCTAAGCCTTCTCGAGGCCTATTCCAGTTATCTCCAGATTAGCATGCATCTAGAAGACAAGTAGAAAACTTCCTTTATCTATTTGGATTCTATTGCTATGTCAAGATGCCCTTTGGACTAAAGAATGCTGGTGCCACATACCAAGGGGAACACAGATAACGCTCCATGACCACACCAGCTAGAATGTTAAGGCCTACATCGACAATCTCGTTGTTAAAACCAAAAAGAAGGAAGATCTCATCCAACCTACAAGAGATGTTCAACAACCTGCACAACAATTGAGTCATGTTGAACTCGAAGAAGTGCACATTTGGAGTCGACGTTGGGAAGCTACTTGGTTACCTAGTGTCTTACCGGGGGAACAAAGTCAATCCTGAGAAAATCAAATATATTGAAGAGATACAACCTCTAGGTCAGTACAAAGAGTTTAGAGACTAACCGGGTGCATGGCAGCTCTCAGCTGGTTTATTTCCTGACTCAAAGACTAAGGACAAGTTTGAATGGTTAGAAGATGCATTCAAAAATCTGAAGAGGTATCTTTGGTCCCCCCCCCCTATGCTAATCGCTCCTAACCCAAATGAAGATCTTTTATTATATATTGTGGCTAGACCACATGCCATGAGTGGGGTACTAGAGGTGGAAAGAAAAGTGCCAGACAAACGAGAGAAAAAGCCAGCGACTGGTGTACTACATCAATGAAGTATTCCAAAATCCTAAAGACTGCTACCTGCAAGTGCATAAGCTATCGTATGCTGTGTTGATGGCCTCTCACACAAGCTACGACATTATTTCCATGCTCACAAGATCACCGTACGATTAATATTCCCACTTGATGAGATCTTGCACAATAGAGACGCAATCAGCCAAATAGCCAAGTGGTATGTTGAGCTCAAGGAATTTGACATTCGCTTCATGCCTCGAACAACGATTAAGTCGCAAGTGCTCGCATACTTCATGGTCGAATGGACAGAACTCGATCAAACCTAGGACGGCCACGGTGACTTGTCGGATATATTTTCATATGGATCACTTACGCTTCAAGCGCAGGGGCTGGGATTATACTGACCTCTCCCACATGAGAAAGCCTACAATATGCTTTGCAGATTGACTTTTTGGCCATGAATAACGTAACCGAATATGAGGGTTTGCTCGCTGATCTCTAAGTAGCTTCTACTCTTAGTATCCACCGCCTACTCGTGAAAGGGGATTCGCAGTTGGTGGTGAAGCAAGTTAGCAAGGAATATGAAACCTTGGATAAGGGTATGATGGACTTCCACGTGGAGGTGAGGAAGCTGGAAAAGAAATTCGTCGGACTTGAGGTCAAATATATCCCAAGGAAGGATAATTGCATCACCGATAGTCTTGCCCACTTAGCATCCTCACGATCTCTATGACAAACTAGGATTTTTGTAGAGAAACTCTTAAAGCCGTCTGTGAAATCATCAGATGCCATAGCTGAAGGAGTGGTGGTCTACGAGACCTATAACTAGCTCAGGGGCTCGTTAGGGATCGACGCCCCAAAAGGAGTCATGGGGGAACTCGTGGCTCAGCTCAAAAGTGAAGTTTCATGGATGAACCCAATCCACAAGTACCTTCAAGATCTAGTTGTGCCTGAGGATGATGCACTAACCTAGCAAATTTTCGTTGATCCAGGATGTATACGCTAGTGGACGGATGTGACATCGCAAAATCTGTAAACATGTCATTAAGCATTCATGAGCACCATTAGCATCATGTTTAACTATTTTGAGAAATTTTTGACATGCAATTTAAATTAAACATAAATTGTTAAAATTAATATTAAGTGATGTATTGTGAAGGAACTCACAAATTTGCTATGCAACATAGGGTTGGTAATAATTTTTGAAATTAGTCCAAGTCATATAAAGAATATTAATGAATTTTCCCAAATTTTTGGGAGTTATTTTGAAGCATTAAATATCTGTGCAACTTAGAAAAGGTTGCATTTTGAAGAATTTTAATTCAAATTTGGCTCAGGCTTCTTGGGTCAAACAAGTTAAAATGGATTGCACATGAATTATAGAATCCAACAAAATTTATCCTAGGATTTTTAGACCTTG
The DNA here is from genome assembly GCF_958298935.1 of Phragmites australis. Classification (NCBI taxonomy): domain Eukaryota; kingdom Viridiplantae; phylum Streptophyta; class Magnoliopsida; order Poales; family Poaceae; genus Phragmites; species Phragmites australis. Next base: position 17,202,263 of record NC_084942.1, on the reverse strand, counting down.
GGAAGATCTGGTTTGGAGCAGAGCAAAGAAAGAAAATCTATGTTCATATCGGCCCCATCAGTCATCCCCTCCCTCCTCTGTCTCGGCCTAGCAGCTTCGAGAGGGTGGCTACCGGTTTTGTTGACTATTGCGGCCACCAAGCCCCTTCAAGAGAGCAGTAACCACCTATATCCTCTCTCTTGCCCTTATCTCCCGTCTCTCTCCCTCACTTCTTCTTTCTGCCACCGAGAGCATACAGAGTAGAGCGCACATCACAGCAGTTGCGGGCCAAATTCACCTTGCCGCCAACGGAATCACCCGAGCCTGAGCCAAGAGGAGTCCGGGGCGACTTCGTGGAGCTTCACCGAGCTCTCCCTCACAGGATCCCCATCGAGTCCGGCTGGATTTTGCGCGTCGCCCCTCTCTTCTTTGACTCTGGTGGCTTTCTTTGCCCCTCCACCGCTGACCCACCACCACACCGCTCCTCCAGCCTAACAAGAGCACGATGAGCTTCCTCGAGCTCCCCTTTACCTTTCATGCGCATCTTTCTAGGCTTAGCCCATGGCCAGCATGCCTCCCCTCGCATGTCCATGCACTGTCGTCCCGCTGCGCATGCCGTCGGATGAGCCGTCGTCTGGCACTCAACCCTTAGACCCCTTGGCCAGATCCCTTGTGGCACATTTAGCTGCACTTTTTTGGCCACCAACTGCACCCCTCCGCCTTGTTCCCATGTAAGTTCTACCACCGCCGTGCGTCACCGCTGGACGCTCTCCGGCCATCGCCGTCGACCACATGTGCCCCAAATGAGGTGTTTAGAACCCTGAATAGATGATCTGAGAACCCAAAGAACACGGTTAAATGTATCATCATAATTGGAAACCCGAGTCTTACTTGATGACACAGTCGGACAAAATGATTATCTTTGCTGATCAAGTTGACCTGTCGAAACCTCGTTTCACATACTAGTGGAGGCTTGACGATGACTATGGATACTTACCATATCCCAGCACCCTAGGGTTTCTCGTAATTCCTGAGACATATCTCTATCCTTGGGAAGGGGATTCTTAGATGAAAAGAAACTACCTGTAGGTATCGAGGGGATCCTGTAAACAAGGAAGTTTATCTTCAAGAATGGGATGGAAGACGCAATAGGACATACGCCCCCCTATTAGAAATCGAATAAGTCACACAAGCCAGAAGACACCACAAGCCAAGTAAGGAAGTCGCCGACTAGGATAGATCTATTTAGGCTAGCTACGCACCCTCCTTTAACATGCTCAGATCAATACGAGACAAACAGAACGTAGGGTTATTATCCTAAGGGAGGCCTAAACCTAACTAAAAACCCATCTGTGTGTTCCTTTGACTTGTCTACTCGAAGCATCCCCATCTCTTCTATAAATTTGTAAGATTGGTAGTTCACCAATTGTCAACAATAGCACATATGGTTCACACACAATTTATTGTTTATTCAAACAACACCATTTTGAAATAAGTTCATCGTTATACAAGTCCAGAAAATAGTTCAAGTTCCATAAATATTTCTGCTTACAAGAAGACACTACTATAGAACTAGCAATCAATGACAAGCTATTAGTGCTAGTTTTCCTAATACTGGTACTAATAAGGTACTAATGTCGATTCATAACCTCCAAATGCCAACTCAATGAATGGGTATGTTAGAACTGGCAATGATATCCATTATCAGTGCCTTCATGTTACGAACTAGCAATAATATTTCATTGCTGGTTCATGCTAGGAACCAGTAGTGATAAATAATATATCACTGTCAGTTCATAATATGAACTGGGAGTGAATCATCATTGCCGGTTCATATTACTACCAGTTTTGTTTCCACAACTGACATTGATATGTGCAGTATATATTGGACACGGTTGTCCCTGCCCCAAATCTGAGCAGAATAGAGAGGATCGCAGCTCTATTTTGGCTCGGTGCTGAAAATTTGTGGTGACTTGTTGCTTCGAGGCTTCAAAATTTGAAGGAATGCATATACTCCAGGTTCTACAATGTTAGTAACTTGTTTTATATTTCATTTGTAGTTAGTTTACTTGCTAGATTGCTCTAGGTTAGTAACTTGATGTTCATTTTATTTGTAGATGGAGAGAAGATAAATGTACGACGTGGACTATGACTCTCTAGAGTTCATTAATATTGTATCTCCTACGGGACGTGCTTCTAGAGAGGAACGTATTGCCTGAAACTATGTACCAAGCCAAGTAAGTTGTCTGCCCATTGGGATTAGAAGTACAAAAAATACATGCATTTTCAAACGACTATATCATGTATCAGAAAGAGTATGCCGAGTTGGATGTGTGTACGGTGTGCAAATCATCATGGTAGAAGGGCAACAATGATGTTGAGGGTGAAGCATAAGAAAAAAAAGATCCCCACCCCCACTAAGGTGGTGTGGTATTTTCCTATAATCCCCCGATTGAAGCGTTTATTAGCGAATAAAAGGCATGCCCAATTGATGCAATGGCACGCCGAAGAGTGTAAGAATGATGGAATGGTAAGACATCTCGATGATGGATCTTAGTGGAGGAATATCGATAGAAAATACATGAAACACTTTGCATATGATGTGAAGAATATAAGGTTTGAGTTGAGTACATATACCATGAATCCTTTTGGCAACATAAACAGTCATCGTAGCACATGGACCGGGACTTTTTGTATCTACAACCTTCCTCCTTGGCTTTGTATGAAGTGGACATACATTATGTTGTCATTAATTCCTTATCCAAGGGTCCAAGCAATCTGGCAATAATATCAATGTACTTCAAACCATTGGTGGAAGATCTTGTAATGATGTAGAACGATGGTGTACAAATATGAGATGAGTACAGACGAGAGAACTTCACCCTAAGTGCAATGTAATGGATGAGGCTGATAAGGAGCACCACATGGTTCTTCAATGGAAAAGAAGGATCATCAGAGTTGAGAATGTCATCGACAAGGTGGAGGACAATCAATTCGATGAGCTGCCTCCTTTTGGAGATGACGTTGACATAGGTATAACCAAAGATAGTGGCAAAGCTACCTATATACGTTGCGATCATCAAGAAGGGCTAATTGTGACAACAAAGTAGCTCAATTTGTGAGAACAAAGTTCAGCTAGCCTTCTATGTAAATCGGATAAAATTGTATTTTAAAATTGTTGATGATTAGTGAACCGTCAATCTAATGAACTTATTGAAGAAATAGGGGATGCTTTGAGTAGACGTATCACGAGGGAACACAGGGGTTTTTATACAGGTTCAGGCCTCCGAGAGGATAATAACCTTACGTCAAGTTTGACTTCTATTGATTGAGCCTATTACAATGGGGTATGTTCATCCAGGGTCCTTGCTAAGCTTCTCTTGATTTGTATTGAATCTAAACCTAGTCAGCGACTTCCTTGCTTAGCTTCTGTTGGCTTGATTGGGCTTCCAATAACTTGTGTTCACCTCTCCTCCTCAGGGCCCTCTGACTCCATATTTATATGGGGGTGTCGTACATCCATTGGAGTTCTCCTTTGTGTTCTTAGAGATATACCTTCCCAGTTACGAGACGTCTTGGGTACCTACACGTAGTTTAATTTCATCCAGGGATCCCTTTTCTGAAGATAAAGATATACCCTGAGAATCACGAAAAACCCTGGGGTGCCTGGATATGGTAACTATTTATTATTCATCGTCAAACCCCCCATCAGTACATGAAATAAGGCTTCAACGGATCAAGTATGTGGCTAGCAAAGATAAGCTTTTTGTCTGACCATGTCATCAAGTAGGACCCGGGTCCCCGATTAGGGTGAAGCATCTAACCGAGTTATTCAAGCTCTCAGATCGCCTACTCGGGATTCTGAACGCTTTCGAGTTCTCAATCGAGTCCTCGAGAAGGCATTCTATCTAGGTAGATTTTTTACTTGGCCTATATATCATCCCGTCCTTGCAAAGGTGCGAGGGAGATAAAACTAATCGCTTGGCTTAAAAGTTGATCTGTCATAGTGGAAATTTTGCATAGTGGTGAAAAGATTCTCTGTCACGAGCATGGAAGAGTTGTTGTACCATCTTTTTTACTGTACCCCGTGCACTGAAAAAATCTAGCAAATAAATGAGTGCACCGGCGATCGCCTCTTTGTCTATGCGAGCTAGCTAAAAAGATGTAGCTTTGACGACCATGCGTTGCTTGGGCGTCCATGGCTCATAATGTGGCTGCGCCCGAAATTAATGTTTGGGAGATGAAGCGATGTGTTTCTTGACCCGTTGGCCTATATAAACCCCCGAGTGTTGAAGCTTGGTTGTATTAAACCTGAACTGAATCATGGAACCTCCTCCTTCACTTGAATACATTCCTTCATTTTCTGACTATTCCTCATCCTCCCCTAAGTACTCACCCCTTATCCCGCTGTCATCTCCAACTGAATATTGTTCAATGGTGGAGGTTATCGACGTCTCCTCCGATGAGGAGGCTGAGGCGAGGGTGGTGACTCGTGGCATCCCTATTGAAGGCAGCAAGCCCTCGGCGTCTCTAGTCCAATATGAGGTGGATTGAGACCTTCTGGAGGCGGAAATAGAGGAGGAAGAAATGGCAGCTAAGGCGGAGAAGAGGGAGGTGTCGGGCAGCGTCTCTATTAAAGATGGCAAGATGCTAGCTGCTTCATCCTCTCCATCCTCGTGTTATTCAAGCGAGGACGGCTGGAGGGAGTAGCCGGAGCAGCGACACCGATGATGAGGGTGGAGAGCCAATGCCTCTACCAAACCCTATGTCATCAGAGATGTCAATAATCGGGCGCCGACACCAGTGAGTTCGGCATGGGGCTGGAGTGTCGACGACCCTATCCTCTCCATTGGCACTGGCAGTTGGAGAGAAACAAGGTAGTCTCTCATTCCTCTTCATCGAGTAGATCTTTTAGGACTTCTTGTAATCCTCTTTCCCTTAACTTATCTATAAAAGAGTTCAAAATCTTGTTAAATGAAAGGTTCATATTTCTACTTCAATGTCTGTGTATGACTGTGAATCTTCTCGTGAATAGAAGGAAAATTTAAATAAGTGTTCAGCCTTTGTTTCTTTCAAATTGGATAGGGAGCTCTTGAGGTTTCTTATCAAAATATTCATCATGATCACCTTAAGTCAGACTCAGAGTGGAAAACATCTTAGCTCTTAGGCACCTCGGGAACATGATAAGGTTTTCTGCAGTTCCTAAAGACATTTTCCCTTCTTGTCAGAAATATGGCACACGCGACAAGTTTTGTAATCCTAGTGTTGAGACCAGTTCAAGAAACGAACCAATCTCATCTATGTGCTGAGCACAGGAATCAATCCAACACATAGTGACTTCATTGATGATAATCATTACAATATTTATACGTAATCGAATTAACCGTCTTAAAAAAAGTGACCTTCAAGGGTCGAAGAACCAAATAAACTGCAGCAGAACTAAATGAACTACGAAGACTCTAATCCTTTACGACTCTTCCACAGACATTATCGATGTAGAAAGCATCTTAGAATGATCCACCTTCAATGTACTTCTCGATACCTTCTTCAACTGAGTGTTTCGTGATAGCTAGAGTGAGCACTTGTCGTACTCAGCAAGTTGTGAAGAAAATAGTATGCATATGAAGGCTTTAACAAGAATATGGCTAAATGGCTCTTTTGCATGAAACAACATTTAAGTAAAAATAGTTGAAAAGCAATAATAATTAAGTGAATGACAAGCCACCTTAAGATTTCATCCATCTTGACTTAACCAACAACTAACTACCACAACTAAAGTTCCATCCACTAAAGTTGAACACCTCAATCATAGTTCCCACCACTATAACTGACGACCCTCAACTATGATTCCCACCATCACAATTGACTAGACTAACCAAAACATCAAGTTATGATCATGGTAGGTTTTCAGTGCCGCTCGTGACCGTGAGCACTGCTGAATATTTAGTTTTAACTCTGCAGAGGTTGTACTTTACCCACAAATCATTTCTTCCCATTTTGTCAAGCATTTGATGGATGACGAAAAACTCTTACACACTACCGAGGTGTGCGCTAGAAATCCACTACAAAACCTTTACAATGCCCCTCTCAGTACATGTCTAACCAAGCAGGACGCCATGTGCCACAGATGCCGCCACTAAGGAGGCCCCCACCACTGCGGAGAACCACCCGACACTGACGACACCGCAACTGGCTGAGTCGTCACCCAAGACCGAACTCTAGCGACAATGGGCGGCCACGACGACGCCGGAGCAGTAGCCATCTCCATGGAGACTGGCATAGCGAGGTCGGATGTCGTCCCACGGCGGTAGCCCCCACACCGACCCCTAAGACCGCAGACCACTAGCAAGCCCTCGAAGGGAGCACAGAAGGGCCCAAGAGGCGCAGATCCGCGATGAGCAGGCTGCCAGGTCGCAGATCCAGCCGAAGGGAGGCCTGATACGGCCAGGTCAAGGCGGAACCGGCGAGGGCACCGCGCCCGGCCAGCACCACCCGACAGGAAGAACCAGCTAGCAAAAGAGGTGAAAGGAGGAGGGGGGAGGAGAAAGAAGAGGAAGGAAGACGACGCTTGTCACGTGAGAATCAGGTTAACATATCCATCATTGGAAGGACTTCCATTTTATTATAATTCTATTGAATTTCGTTAATATGCATTTCAAAAGGTAATGATCAATGTATGCACCAAAGACTACTATGTCCATGTTGCAGACAACAAGTCGATTAATGGAACTGGAGGTAGTATGTTTTTACATTCCAACACATATATCTGCTATCCAAGTCTTTCGAGCTCTTTGAAGTAGACTCCCTTTTTTTTATAGGAAGTAGACCCCCATTTTATATTAGTGAAAAATGGTGAAAGTGTCTGCATCTTCTTCATCCCGAGTGGTGTAACCATGACAACGACTATGTGGAACATTCAGCTACATCTGTAGTCGTCAACGCTGAAACGAGATGGTAATGTGCGGATATCTGTCACTTCTTGTGGCCATGCTTTTCATGGAGTGTGCAACCTTATCACAATCTGTGTGTATATTATGAAGTTAAAATGGTTGAAAGAGCTATAGATTATACAGACTCTGTTCATTGGACAAGATACAGTCTTTTCTAGCATTAGTTTCCGTAGTGATGTATTAGTGGAAAGTATTTTGGAAGTGTACCTTGTTGTAAATCTAATAGTATTACTTGTATTCAACGAATCTAAAGAGTTTTGTATGCATTAATCGTGAAAGTTAATCAAAATGCTAAAACGCGGAATGGACAATTAAATGGATGAAAACATTGGTATGGACAAAATAATATTTGCCAACATGGCGCCTGCAAGTGGGGTCGGGCTGTTAGGTTTGCATATGCAGCCCTGTTGGATTGAAGGGGTGGGTAGGAACTAGGAAGTGCAACATGATCTTAGTTTTGACGGTGTCATGTGCAAAGAGGTGCAAAGTTTGGAGTCAGCCTTTTTTCAGAGAAAGGAGGTACCTGGCTTTCTATGGAATTAAAGGTTCAAATGAGTACCGATGGGACACTAGCTTACAAGAACAACTCCTATCTACTATCTAGATAGGAAGAACTAAATGAGTCAGTCTCGTTTATGCTACTCCACAAATGTCAAGTTAGGTTTATTTTTTATGTGTCAATGGAATTAGACTTAAATCATGCTTCATACATTCCCAAACAATTGCTATTATAGTATCTTGTATAACAAGATTACCTTTGTCTAGTCCAGTAAGACCAACTCCAACAGCTCCCGTATCCATTTGCCGCTTCACTGTGCCGACTGGTCTACTGTCCTTTTGCCTCCTCCCAACGTCCGCAAAGCTCTCCAATAGATATGGTATCAAGCTCTACAGTGTTGCGGAGTGAGAAGATGGTGCTCCAAATTTGCGGACTACTGTAGCAGCCCTCAACACTGTTAATATAGTATGACTGTGGGTCCGGAGGGAAGAGAAGAGTAATGTAAGGTAGAAAATAGGGTAACGGCTGGAAATAAAAAAAAAGATACTATAATAGTGTTAGGGGATACTGTAATAGTGTTATAGAGGATGAATTTTTAGAATATATGTTGAAGATGGCCTAACGAACCAAACGATAGCTTATAGGAGACTATTTCTTTTCCTTCTCCACCTCATCTCCCTTATCTCCTTCTCTTGTAAAAAATGGAGGCTTGGGCCTGATGGCTGCCCACTGAGCCCCACCTAATGGCTGGCACACCCTTGTACCCCCCCCCCCCTCCCTCGGCCCCCTTGGATTTATCCCTTGTCCAGCTATAACTTTGCAGCGTCAGTAGTTGATAATATTGATAAGGTAATTTCGTTGGAAAAATAAAAGTGTAGTTATTCATAAGAGTAATAAATGTATTTGGGTGCAAGTTTGAAAGCCAAGGCGAAACATATTTCAGAATGAAAAAAAGCAAGAGAGAAACAACATGGCAACGTACAATGATTGTAAAGATGAATCCTTCCAATATTGTTTAGAATATGAATAGTTTCATATTGTGTTCCTCACAAAAGAAAAAGAAAGAACAATTTCATTGTGCATTATCATTCTTGTGCCGGCTAGGGGCTGAGATGGACGCCGATGTTGATGTCGTGGTAGGCGAGGGGCGCATGCATCCACATCTCATCCGACCTCAACAGCTGCCCACAAAAACAAAAGGGAAGAAAGGTGAGGAAAATCTGAAATATGTATTTTAACGACATTCTGAATCAATTTTGATCTGTCTGAACTAAGCGAAAATTCAACACAGACCTTGATTTGCAGATGCAGAAACTTCACATACTCGACTGCCTCCTCCAACACTGTGCTGATGTCGACCTGCAATTGCAGATAGTTCAAAGGACTTAATTCTTTTTTGGTGAAGGTAAGTTCAAAGGACTTCATATTTGTCACCTGCAGTAACTGGCAGCAAGATCTTACCTTTGTGCCATTAGGAATTATCTCTTGAAGCAACCTCAGCCTCTCATTGATCCTCTGTCTCCTCTTCTGCTAGAAACAGACCACGAAGTGATCAGAAAACAAACCAAATCGCTCCATGACCACAACATATATGAAAAAATTCAATAAATCAGCAACCTTTGCGTAGCAACATTGCGAGTCCTTTCCAGACTTCTTACGAGGTCTCGTTGCCTGCAGAAGCAACCGCACTCAACAAAATGCAAGAATAACAGGACACAGCAAGAAATCAGACCAAATATATGACTTCGCTTACCGAGGGAACGGCATGGGCTTCCTCGCCATGGTTCATCTGCTCACAAGTCTGAACTTTCCTCTTGTTGCCTAGCTTTACACCGTTCGCTGAAGCGAGGGTGTCAAATTGGTGATCAAGAGCCACACTCAGTGCAACGTCCACCGATGCTCCTGCGCCGCAGCTCTCATCGTCGACAAGAGATAAGGGCGAGTAGCTAGATAAACTGAAACAACCGTTGGAGTAACAGAGGTTGGGATCAACATCAAGATCACCGCTGGTCAAGAACACAGATTGCAGGTGTGCAATCATCTCCGACTCACCGTCGACGCAGCTCCAGTAGGATGCACGCCCAGCCACCATGTCTGTTGAGCTCTGACCATCTTGAACAATGCTTTGGTGAGCATTGTGCACTGAGCAGCAGTGTTTCTATATACTCTATACTGACCACTTATATGTCTTTCATATTGGCATACTTTCTTTTGTGACAACCCTAGAATATTGTTTTCTTATGGTTGTCCAGATCCCAGTAGTTAACCTAAAGAGCCAATGCAGCTCTATGGATTCCTAGAGAGTACTTTTTTCTTTTTTGGAGACTACTAATAGAGTTGAAAGAATCGGAAGGGCAGCAACAGCTCGCCGTACTACCATGGTGTGTTGCATGAATCATGGCGACACAGTTTGGTTCCTCTGTTGTCCTTTTGTTAAGAGCAACATGCAAAAGAAATGGACATGAACCCTGGCATTCAGATAGAAGGGATGGCCGTCGGATTTAAGGAATTTCATAGGATTGCTAGAGCAAACCAATTCTTACAGGAATCATTTGTACCATTTGGATGGCACAAAATGTGCCGATAGGATCGCTAGATCCAGTTCATTTTTTTCCTCCATTTGTCCACGTAGGATTTGGACGGTGCGATAAAATTTCCTACATTCTTTCTACTTCCCACTTTTCTGAGATCATAATCCTTTGTTTTACACTTGCAACCCTATAAGATTATAATGTTTTAAATCCCAGCGTCTGAAATCACTCTCCTCGGACATTTTCCTGACAAATCGTCTGCTTGTTTAGTTAGACATGCCAGTACATACCAGGGATTACTTTACCGGCCGAAAACCGGCGGTAAACCCGGTTTACCGGTTTTACCGGTGGGTACCGGTAAAAAAAATAAACCGGTAAATTTTTTGAATTTGTTTATTTAAATTTTCAAAAAGATTAGATCACAATAAAAAATCACTTATCAGTAATATTTGAATTTTATTTATTTAAATTTTGTTTAAATTTGTTTGAATTTGTTCGGTAAAACTCCGGTAAATCCGATATTTTCGAGAAATCAAATTTACCGATGACCTCCGGTAAATAAAATTTACCGGTAAGATTTTCCCTGGTACATACGCAACTTTACTTTACACTTGTCAAAGGTGCTCATGGAAAAACAACAAGGGCAGCAACTACTCGCAGTACTACCATGGTGTGTTGCATGAATCAATGCAACACAGTTCGGTTCCTCTGCTGTCTTTTGTCAAAAGAAATGGACATGAACCCTAGCATTCAGATAAGAAGGGACGCCCCGTCAGATTTAAGGAAATTTATAGGATTGGTAAAGCAAAGAGAATCATCTGTATCATTAGGGATGTCAATAGGGACTCGATCCCCGATTTCCTGCAGAAAATCTCTTATTAGGGGATGGGGATGAGAAGATTTCGTGCCCTGCGAACTCATATGCGGACAGGAAGGCGCTTCCCCTCCCCGCTCCCCGCTATATCCCTGATATCACATATATACACGTTTTTCTTAGCATATAAGTATACAAACATTACATTACTAAATTACTCTTATTCTTTTTTATCTAACCTACGATATTTAATAAATCTTGTATTAATTATCCTAGTATGCATCAATAAATTACTTATTTATACAACATACACATTGTTAATATATAAAAATAATCAAATATCATTCAATTTTACATCCTTGAGAACCTGATCCCTACAAAATTTCCCACGGGGATAAGAGTAATCTTCTCACCGATAGCTAAATGAAGATATTGGTCCCGTTGCCATCCTACCATTTGGATGGCACAAAATGCGCCGATAGGATCACTAGATCCAGTTGAACATTTTTTTTCTCCACTTGTCCACATAGGATTTGTGACAATATAATTTCCTACATTTTTCCTACTTCCTACTTTTTCTTAGATCATAACCATTTGTTTTATACTTGCAATCTATATGATTAAAATGTTTTTCCATCCTAGCGTCTGAAGTCGCTCTCCTCGGCCATTTTCCTGACAAAATCATCTGCTTAGTTCTAGAATTCAGCGGAATTTGCAGTGATTAGGAGCAGGTGATGAAGCCGTGAAACTGGCGAAGGACACACTAGGGAGCCAGCAGCACTCAGAAGGTCAACGACTGCTTCAGTGCTTCCACTATAAGGCATTTTTGGAACACGTTACATTGGCAATAGTATAATTCCCTTACAAATGATCATAAGCTTTGAACATCAGAGACCGCAACAACTGGCAGATTAAAATAGGTATAGTAGTCCGCCTCTGGAAATGACAATTACTATAGGCCTGTTTGTCAGAATGCTAGTGAGTAGAAACAGAGAAGAATTGAAAATAAGTACTTGCATGACTAACTAAACAATGCCCAGCAATTTGTGTTTCAATGTTGAACTAGCATTCTGTGTATACTATTGAAGCAGCGAATTCCTAAACCTCATCATTGCTGCTTCCTTTTTAAAAAGTGATATTCAACAGGAGATGGTGAAACAGGATAGCTCACGCAGCAGCACATGTAAGATATTGCAATCAACTCACGTTCAACATCCACATCATTCAGTTTTCAATCAAAGACATAAACCAGAGTTTACTAGCAGAGTTCTCAGCAAACATCTAAATAACTGTAATTCAAATTGCGCCTTCTATCAAATGATCCATTTCTTCACCCCACATAAGGCTCTCATCGCTGGCAGGTAGCCCAGCTGACTTCAGCGGTACTGCAACAAACGTTGAATTGCAATTCATTTGTCAGAATGCTAATTAGTAGAAACATAGAAGAAATTGAAAATCAGAAGCACTGGCATGTCTAACTAAACAATGCCTAGTATTTACATATACACCTGGGTTTTTGTACAATGAAAACATTTACAAATGTTAAGATATGCTATCACAAGACAACAATCATGACAATATCACAATCATGGTCAGTCATTCGAATCAAAATCAAGAGTGCACAACTCTTGCACAATGCAATAACACAATCATAGGACAGATAAGGCAGCATCAAAGTATACAAGCTAAACCAAAATGAATTACACGGAGCATATGAATGTGTTCAGCAAGCAGATCAGATTTATACTCAGCAGCAACATGATAAGACTAGCACAAAATTTTATGGACATTTCTTTGGAAAGTTATTAGGGCCCTATCAGAGATTATTTCTTTGATTCGTCAAAAACAATACAAAACCTCTTGTGACTGCATCACATATTTATGAACAAGAGAAGCATAGAGACCTACTCTTGTTGCACCAACTAAAAGCAGTGCGCATACATATATTCTTTTGCCAGCAGATGCTCCAAATATACACATTTAAAGAATCGAAGAGGACATCACAAACATGACAAATGTTGAGCATTATTGACAGCACAGGATGATGTTTATAGAGCATACCTTGATGAAGCCGATGTCCTTAGCGTTGCTGCGGAAGCATTGCCTGCAGCACATCAGCCCGTACTTCCTGATCAGTCCATGAGGGTTCGCGCAGACCCGGCTGCCAAGGTGAACGAAATTAAGTCAGTACAAACCATTCGGCAGAACAGACTCACAACACCAATGCATCACTCCTCAACACAAGAACTCCATACAAACACAACAAGCCTCGCCATTAAACCCAATGAGCCTATGACCTCAGCTCTGCTTCAACAAAGACTAATACGTCACTTTTCTAAACGTTGCCATTAAGGCTTGCCACATCAAAAACTTAACCTCGAGGCAAGTAATCATTGACCCATTTTTACTGCAGGATGATATACACGGAAGCAGGATAGCAAACTGCACCGAAGAAGCCAGGCAACTACGCCAATCAAGGGAACTAACTAATAATTCTAACCCAAAGGGCTCATCCCACGAAAATTACAGCTCAAATCACATCGAACCTAGCGTTGAACTGTTAACGACGCCGCATGAGCAAACATCACAAATCGGTGCCAGAAGCTACAGTCCTACACCCCTGTCGGAGGTAATCTCCTCTGCCGCACCTAGCACACCGCTCGATCCGAGAACTAAACCAGAAGATTCACGCGAGTTAGCAGAACCCAATACGCATGCCGAGGGAAGTGGCGTTGGGAGAGGTCGGCCTCTAGCGCCGCGAAGCTCACGAACAGGCGATGCGAGGGAACGAGAGGTAAGCGATCGAGCGGGAGGGAACGGCCGTTACCAGACGCGTGAGCCAGGCCCGTAGTTCTTGGGGTGCGAGTTCCACACGTTCGAGTGCCCCATCGCCGCCTTCTCCTCCTCCTTCCGCCGCCGCACCAGGAAACCCTAGCGCTCGTGAGGAAGAAAGAGTTAGTGGCGAGTGGCGGCGGTCAGACGAGAGAGGAGGATTATATAGCAGACGCGGCGCGCTAAACCCTAACGCACGAGCGGGCTGGGCTTCCTTGGGCCCATTGGTCCCTGAACATCGTGGTCCAGTTGGGTTCATCTTAGTCCCGTTGGGCCGCATGCCGTTGCGAAATATCGGATCCAGGAATTTTTATATTTTTATATTTTAAAATTTTAAATTTAGTAATTTTATGTTTGAAAAAATAGTACGAATATAGTCCTTCCAACGATAGAAATATTTAAAAAAAGTAAACTTGTCATCATTGACGGCGAGACAGGTTAAAAAGATAAAAATACGATATTTTATTATTTTTAAAATTCAAAACATTATGTTTTAAAAATCAATAAAAATTATGAAAAAATTATAGTGCAAAAGATAATATTATATATATTTAAAAAAAATTAGTTTAAAAAGTTACTCCTACAATGAGAAACAAAATTGCTAAATTTGAAAAATAAAAATAAAAAATTTATCGGATCCAATGGCTGGGACGAGCACTGCGGCCCAGTTAATCGAGTCGTTTCCCCTTCCGCTCCGCCGCCAACTCGCCATCGCCGTTTCGACCAAGTCCACCACCGCCGGCGAGGGCTCGTCGTCGTCCAGACAGGTGCGTGCTCGCCGATTCGCTCACCTTGTACACTCCCTTGTCTCTGCCTTATCCTCTTTCTTACGTCCTGCCGTGTGCGTTTTGTGCCAGGGGAAGGAGAGGGAGGAGGATGGCATCGGCGACAGACGCCGGGAGGAGGGAGGTGAGGTATCGGAGGGAGAAGTGGATATTGGGGACCTCTACGGCGCAGCGGCAGGGTGGGTGGAGGCGCGGATCAGCTGCCCGCACCTCGGCGCCATGCCGCCCGCTGATGCTGACGACCTCGCGCGCGTGCCCCCACCCGACTCGCCGTGCTCCAGGTTCGGCCCGTCCACTTCCTGCTCATAAAATCTCCTCGGAGCCCTTAGAATCCCCGCAGTTCAATTTTTTGGGAAGAACATTGAGATAATGAGTTTAACAACTAGAGGAACAAACGTTATTTCTTGTTGACACGGTGATTATTGATTGCGGACTGTGACCCAAAATGTTTTGGTAAGCCAGTTACATGTTTTGAACGTATAGATCATTTCTTTGGTTCGGCGAAACACATTTAGGTTGTCAACGCAACGAAGCATAGCTGATTATGTCTGGAAATTTTCGCTAACTAATGTAGGTCTTAACAATGGGGTTGGTCAGTAGGGCTGGTTACTGAACCTACCTGGGGACATGCCATGAATTGCCGACTGGTCAGACTAGCGTTGATTGCACTGGTCTGCAAATTACAAGATTTGATAAATAGAATGACCTACCCCCTACTGCATATATCTTGCAGTGCTTTCAGCAAGGGAATGTGCACTTGGTTGCTGCCTTCCTGGCAATGCATTTTATGTCACTAACAAGGTGGGAAGGGAACAAGGTGACTTTGCAGTTGGTGATTCTTCTACCGATTAGTTACACTACCAACTGGTGGCCAGTTTCTGTTCAGATAATTACTAACCATGGCTTGATTAAGAAGCTATGGTTTAGGTCTGCCAGGAGGGGTGTGGAAGAGTGCTCATATTCTCCCCCCTTGCTTAGCCTAAGAACTCTTGACATGACGTACACACCTTTAGAGTACATTAGCATTGCATATAACTATTGGAGTATTTATGCCAGTGGTGAGTGAAATATTGTTGTATATATGCAGATTAGAATGTTCATTTCTCTTGAGTTTAGAATGTGCTAAAAGTATTGTGAGAGTGATGAACGAGGGTCGTTAAGATTATTGTCCAGGAGTTCCATTTAATGGATTTTTGAGCTATTGTCCGTGCACAAAACATTATGTATTCGATCCCTTTCTTTGACGAACAATCTTTTCAATGTACAAATAACCATCGGACACTCCGAATCTGAGTCGGATTCTGATACCCATGTCGGATTCCGAGTTGTATTTCGTGTGTCCAAATTTTCACCAAATGTTGTTTAAGATCTCTCGATGTAATGTAAACATAAAAGGCCGTCAGACATTGTGTCGACGTCTTCTAGGCTTCAGTGTATGTGATTGTGAGCTACTTGTATGCTTGTTGATGCACTATTTCCATTGAGATGATTTGACCCATAAATGCAGTCACATGTACTGTCAACATTTTCCTGTATTATAGTTAGCCTGTGCAACCCAAAATTTTCCATGGTTATGAATATACTAATATGTCTGTGTTGCATTCTTCCCTCTTAGTAATTAAAAATGATATCTTTATTGAATTCCAATCAGAGCATGCACACCAAGTGACACCACAGTCTTATAAATTTTGAATACAACAAGATTCTTCAGATTTTCATGTCAGAGATTTCTCATGAGGATATTTCCATGCAGATGTCACCACCCTGCTGAGAACTGGTTGTGTTTGATCTGCAAAGATGTGCTGTGCAGTCGTTTTATCAACAAACATATGTTGTGCCAATATCAAGAAACAGGTCACTGCGTTGCTCTGAGCTTTAGGTAAATTGTTGAGCTTGCTTTGATCAACTTTTATTTTTATCACAAAGAATGTTCCTTAGTTCCATGCAAGATTGTTTCATCCCAGTTTCTTGACTATGCATGATTTCAGCCTTTTCCTACCAATAAGCATGAAAAATCTCATGAAATGTACTGGTTTATCCCTACATACATGGATTTTTAGAAGAAATACAGTATCTCAATATCTTCTACACCAGTTTGACAGGTGGACTGCTGATCGAACCAGTGACCACTGACGACTAACCTCACTGGTCCAGCTTCTATCTCTATGCCTTTTAAAAGCCATTGCAACACCAAATGCAGCCTTTTCTGGTGCTATGTTTCAAGCATGATCAGTTGATCACTTGCTGTTGTGCTAATCTGCCTTGAGCTGACGAATAGTGAAATAATTTATCCGTGTGAGACTAGAAAGAACTAGAAAGGAAAGTTCTGAACTTTGTTTCATAACTCCTTTATTGGTTAAAAACATGATTTTCAGACCCCCAATGGTGAACTAAGTTACAAAAATTATGCAAAAAGACACATTAAAAATTGTTTTCACTCTAAGATTACTTTCTTTATTTTTCTTTTTTTTAATTTGTTGCACTTCCTATCATATGCTCCTTTTCCCTCATCTTGTGTATCTAGCCATGATATTTGTGCTTTTGTAGTCAAGTTGTATGATTTGATCCTTCCTTTGCTTCAGCTTGTGCACACCATTTGATTACTGCTACTTAGCATTGTGTATGTAACATTTTGCAGTGATTTGTCAGTTTGGTGTTTTGCCTGTGACTCATACCTAGACGTTCAAAGCCATCTTAGAACTGCACCCAGTCTATGAAGTTGCACATTTGTTGAAGTTTGGAGAATCGATCACTTGAAGTATTGGATTTGAGCAGTGGAGAAAATGGAAGTTCGTCATCAAGAGCCTAGTTCTCTATATTATGTTACTCAGTTTTCTTTTCATGATACTTCAATCAGATTAATGCACACAGTTGTATACCATATAACCTAGCACTTGTTAAGCTTCGGTGCTATATAATTCAGCTGAGTGACCCTATTCTTTTCCTCTTTACTTTCGGTTAGTACGTTATAACGAGTGGTGGACATAGGATAAACCTTTAGGGAGGGCTAACTGCTTCTTCTACCTTAAGAAGAGGTGCTCTTCCCTCATCCATAGCCCAAAAATTAGAGGGAGGGGGGGGGGGGGGGGCTCCCAGGTGTGCCAGCCGGTAGGGGGGCTGGAGCCCCCCCCCCCCCCCTGAATCCACCCCTGGTTATAACAACTGAAAGCTTCCTTAGATATCCACCATGATGTAGTTTGTTGTGTTGGACATGAAGCAAACGACAGGTTTATAACCTTTGAAGATGATAAAGGCATTATAATTGCTTGGATATGGACATCGAGAAAAGTATTCAACTTCAAATATCTTTCGCTCTGGTGGCTGATGTACTTTAGTTTATCCGCTAAAACACATGAAAGATTTGGTATGTGTCATTTGACCTTAGGTTATGATGTAGCACTTAGCTCATCATCCTCTAACGGGTTGTTATTATGCACTTATATATGCAACATTGGAGGTCAGCTTGGATGCTTGTTGTGATCAAGGTCACCCCGGCCATAAAGAACTCAAATATAAAAGTAAACGCATAGTGTGCATGTCACTCTCTTGGAAGCTATCTAATTGCGTAAGCTTTAGAAACTGGTAATTTTTTGCCTTAAATATGGTCCAGAGTAATGATTTAAACTGAGCAATCCACATGAGGGGAAATGCATTTGCAATTTCCATTGCATCTCTGGGAATCGCCTCTGGAGCTTCAAGGCCAACTAGGGCACTTTGGGATAAGCAGCTAGCAAACTCGTTGCATCTGAATAATCGGTAAAAACGGTTGAAGTGATGATGAGCTTCTGGGAGGGTAAATACTGGCATCAAAGTTGTTGCGTGGCTTATTTGCAAAATGGTTGATAGATAGTCATTCTTTGAGTTAGTGTGATGCCATCTGATATTCCCTGACGTGATAGTGATGTCAATTGCCACTTGCCTAGCACTGTCTGTCCAATGAGATGTGGTGGATGGCCATGGCATTTTCCTTAAATACTAAGTAGCATCTTCCTAATTAAGTGTTTGTTTGATAATGATTGTGATCAGTCATCAATTTATGTTATATATGCAATCTCAAATATCAGTAATTTTCTTGGCTCCAAAATCAAAAGGTTGGTAGACATGATGAACTGAAATATTAATTTGACAGTAACTGTA
This sequence comes from Phragmites australis, assembly GCF_958298935.1. Lineage (NCBI taxonomy): Eukaryota > Viridiplantae > Streptophyta > Magnoliopsida > Poales > Poaceae > Phragmites > Phragmites australis. The sequence continues at coordinate 17,183,736 of NC_084942.1, read as the reverse complement.
TTCCTGTCGTTTTTTGGAATATGTTGATTTTGACTTCGCATAGAAAAGGACATGTTGTGCTCATATGTTATTCGTTTGTTCTGAGCATTTGAAACCTAGATATACGAGTACCTTTTGGGCAACATTCATTTTCAGACAGATTTCTAAACAACGTTAAAAATCTGAACAGGGACCGATGGCAAGTTTTAAACCACATAATGTTCAGTTCTTCATAAAAAAGGAACTTGTTGACGCTTTCTGTCACATCCTTGTATGAATGTCAAGATATCTTATTAATGGATACGGATCTGTACCACTAACTGCTCCTTTTATCTAGCGAGATAAGGTTCTGTAATCTGCATGATTGTATCAAATTAAGCATATCTGATTAGTTAGGACAGGTGTGCATTCAGTAGTTGGTATTGAACTGATGTTTGATCACTGTCGAGGACAAAGAGGGAGAGGGATTGCTTAGGGCACTTACCAAAGGCTTTTCGTTATCCGTGCTGTCTGATCGGAATTTGGACGGTGGATAATTCGATATTGAGATGCCTTTGTTCTGTCATCCGTGCTGTCTGATAAGAATTTGGATGATCGATAGAGTTTATATCGCGGTGACATCTCTTGCTGCAACTATTGAATTTGAACCATCATGGATACACACGTGCTGCGTATTCATGGATTTGTGCATGCCTTGTTGGGTCAAACAAGATTTAAGCCACTTATGCGGAAGAACATGTTCAAGTGGCAGTTTTAAGCCATGAAAAAGGCTCATCAGCTACCTTGGTTTGCTTTGGACAACCAAAATGGTTGCCCTTTTGAGCACTCAGATCAGATCCAATGTAATGTGATTGCATCAGGTGAGAATGAGACGTTAGCAGCTGCAGCTGCAACCATGCTTTTATGCAGTCTTCAGAGTTGATGCTTTGGACCATTCGTGCCAGATTCAACATGCCCAGTTGGAAAAAAAAAGAGGGGGGGGGGGGGGGGGGCTCCCTTTCTATGTGTCAGTTTGGGTATCCTTACCACCTATGTGATATCTGAATCTCTGTGACCTAGGCTCATGTACTTGTAATCACACAACTCAGAGGAAACAAGAGAGCAGATAAAAACCAAATGGTAACCTGACCACCAAGGCTCCTCTTGGAACATGGAATTAAAATGTCTCTTGTGAAACTCATGTGTTCCAGACATTTGATCCGAATAGGTCGAAACACCGTTTGTTGATATAGAAGAACACACGTTCCACCTGCACTGGTCTTCGGGATTCATGTAGATATGTATCAAATTCTAGTTAGCTTTTGATGAAAGGTTCTTCATGTCATTATTATTATAAGCATAGATCTTTCCACGGTATGTTGATGAATAAACAAACATGTTTGGACTGTCGTGTTGGTGGATGGTTAGATCATGGGTGGTGGATCAGTGTATATAAGTTGGCGTACCAGTGATATGTTTGTTTTATGTCTTGAAGAGAAATATTTCTACTCGATCATTGAAGTGGTTTTGTTGAATATTGATGTTGCACCCCTACTGCCAGAGTTATCCTGCACTTGTGTACCAGTGAACACACTTTTGTTGAATGATGTTACTCGATCATTAAAGCCACTTTTTGTGTTGGGCATGTTAGGGTTATGCTGGATGTAATATATGATGTCGATGACAAGGTCATCTTGCTTTTAGCCAACCAAAAAAAACTAGATGAACACATGCATGCTCTCTAAAACCACTGCACTTTGTGCAAAGCCACTTGTGAGGCATCTAGTATGAAGTACTCTATGTTACAAAGACAATGAAAATATGCATGCATGCATGCATCCTAAATCATAATTGCTGACTGATCACCAACATGAGAAGAAACCCAAGAGAGAACTGCAATGGCATGAACGGATAGTGAAAATGAGTTGAAGGACCTTCCATGCATCGCCTGTAGGGCACTATGTCTAGTTGTCTCTTTATTTGGTTCTTTTTGTGCTTCTGTAATTTCTTTTTACTCAAATAATTCTTTATTTTGGTAATTCAGGTTTATTATAATTAATTTATTTCTTTCGAGTTGGTTTTATAGAATTGCCAGGTTCTCGAGTGGCTCTTAGAAGACCAAGAGGGATATATAGATAACCGTCTCCCGTTTTCTGAATCTTGAATAGGAAGAAAGCCATAGTTTTTTTTCCTAGAAAATACCATGCTTTCATCTGAAATGCAGGAATTAATTTACCCAAATTCTACATAAATTGAATTGCTTCATGAGAAATCATGCGTTCCAAACAGGCCCCAAACTTTGTCCCAACATATTTCTGTAAACATGACCAACACAAAATGGCACCATAAGTACAGATAAGTGATGAGTCATGAGCCATGATAGCTACATTAGTACATCTCCCAACCTAGCTTTTCATCACTCATTACTACAGAACCAGCTATAAGTAGCGTCTCATCACTGCCGGTTATACAAAAACCGACAGTAAAAATGTATCACTGCTGGTTCTTACCCTCCTGCGCTCGAATCATGGTAAAATTGCTAAGAACTGACACTGATACAGACTATCAATACCGGTTTGTAACAAAAACTGACACTGATAATATCAGTACCAGTTTTTAATACAAATTGGCCCTGAAATCTAGCCTAGACCCAAAATTCCAATGGATAGTATTTTGGCTTGCACCTCTCGCGTCCGTCCGCTTGGCTCGGTCCTTATCCTCACACGCTCAGTATTGCTGCCTTATCCTCACGTGTGCGCTCACAATCCCTCCCCCATCTCTTCCTCTTCTCTCCGACCACCCACCCGATGGGTCTAGCGCCGGCCGCCGAGTTCTTCTCTCGGGCCGCTGAGCTCGCCGGAGGCACCGCCTGGCCGCCTGCCGCTGGGGCCCTGGTGCCTGGCTACGCCATCGGCGGGCACGCCGCAGATGAAGTAGCGGGTGACGCCGACGGTGGGGAGCAGGACGACGTCGCCGCTGGTGTTGAAGGTGGCGAGGGGGCTGGAGCCAGAGCAGGAGTCATAGTTGATGTTGCTCACCTCCAGCACGGGCAGCAGTGGGATCCACAGTGGCGGCGGCAGCCTTCGAGCCGCTGCGTTATATTGTTGTGTAGGAGCCCGATGGCGGCGGGAGCAACGCTTGGTGGGAGCGGCAGCGGGTGCGGGATCCGAGCTGGCTCGATCTTTTTTCTTTTTTCTTTTGCTTCCAGAACACCTATCACTGCCGGTTCTAAAACTGGTAGTGATAGCTATTCACTTTCAGTGCCGAGTAAACACTGCCGGTTCTAAAATCGGCACTGATGTGGTTTTAGAACTGGCAGTGATCACCTTTTTTTCAGTAGTGACTGCACAAGCACAATATAATGGAGGCACCAAATAAAAGCAACTAGTGATATTGCTTCTGGAACCCTAGCTTTTGTGGGCCTCTGTGCAGCAAACTGAGCCTGTCTTTTTGACCAAACTTTTATGCGACATGCACTCACAATTCCATATATGCCGGACAATCGTTCTTTCCACTTTGTGGGATGGATGAGCAGTTCATTCCACTAGCTTTGCCCTGTAGCGTTCACCTTACACCATGTTAGAAATCGACATGCATAAAACACAGAGAGTAGCTCATGAACACAAGAACATAAGAGATCGATTTACGTGAAATACGTGAGGAGAAAATTTATGGACACACTAAGGCGGTTTTCACTGTATCAGAAGAGGTACAAACAAAAAAGATTTACACTAAGTCATCAGCTCAGTCCGTACGATTTACAAGAGGTATATATGATGGCACAAAATAACATGGTAACAAAGATGAAAACAAGTATGTTATTATGGAACTATCCGTACCACTTTGGGCTTATCACCCCTCCGCTCCGACGGACAAGACCTCTCGTAAGTTGTAACTTAAAACAAAATTCAGATCATAAATCAACACGTCAAGTGTTTGTTCGAAAACACAATTCGGATTCTATATCAACATGTCAAGTGTTTTTTTAGAATTCAGTACTGTGATCGAAGTAATTTATTGTGACCCCTTAGTGTAAAACTAGCATCATATTTTTAATTTTTACAACTTGTTCATCGCGTGAAATCTTTTAGACTTTTCAAAGCATGTTTAATAAAAAATGTGCGCTGCATATGTTAAATTTGGAACAGCACATATATAAATTAGTACGGAGACAAAACTATTCTTGCAGGACTCAAGCGGATTGATTGCTACCTTCTACCAAGATTCCGTTATATGTTAATGATTCAAAGTAAACTACTGAATGCTATGAATTAATAAGCTCAATACTGTGCCACCGCATCTCTCTGGCTGAACTGAAGACCACAGTTGTGTTCCTACAAACCGGCAGTCATTTATGTGAATTTCCCGTTGGTACTTGAGCATGTTATTACATGCCTTGTGTTCCTTCTTCTAGCCTCAAGTTTCTCTTCAAAAAACAACAATACCTTTAGTCCCACCCAAGTTAGGGTAGCCTCGAGAGCGAAAACCATAAAAAAAAAATGGTAATCAAATAAAAAATTAACATGCACAGTGAACCCTATATAGTACCTAATTAAAATTAACTTTTCCTTTTCTCTCCCCCATAGGTTAGGGACTATATATTGACTATATACACAGTGTACACATTGGAGTGACCAATGCACGCAGGCCCTAATCCATTGCAGGATGGCCCTAGCATGCATGGGTCAGTCGATGCGCCTCCTCAACCCGGCAAGGCGTGCTCCACTCACTGGCCTCTGGGTCTGGGGGGCCTGATCTGAGGTGAACAAGAGGAGGCAGGATTTCAAGAGAAAGATTCTTCCTCCACACCATCAAGTGGCTTCCCCATGTGCTTCACTTGGAATAATTCTCCATTTCTTTTTAAATCTTACTAGCTTGATGTAGTGTGTTAGTATTAGATAAACTTATGTAGTTTGTTTCAATGGCTCTCCCAAACTCCTTGCTCAGAATTTATCGCGTTGCAGGGTATGGTTTGACCTAGCTTTGGCTTCAGCTAAGAGGAAGGGAAGGGTGTAAATTAAAATTTAAGCGAGGAGAAATAATCCTTTTATCTAGAAAAAAATGTATGTGGTTATAGAAACAACTTGATTGAACAATTGTTTGATAACCCCATATGTATGCTAGCTCAAGTTGATTTAGGGATTATATCTGACGTTCCAGTAAGTTGGTTCATTAGAGAAAACCAAGTTAGGAGTTTCTCTTAATTTCTCAAAAGTGTATATACTTAACATAGAAGCAATAAGATGAAAGGAAGGTATAGATAATGTTGAGCATGTATATATAGTATGGTCCTAGAGATCATTTAGCATCAATGTTTTGAAGCAAGCTAGACAAATTTATTGTCACCAGGTCCTATGTTATCTGAAGTGTTGTGCCAAACCACAAATATTGATAAGTACTTTCATGTGCCTTTTAGACAAAATTGTTTAGAAGATCTGTAGAGACCAGTTCAAGAAACAAACCGATCTCATTTATGTGCTGAGCTCATGAATCAATCCCAACATATAGTGATTTCATTAATAATAATCATTATAATATCTATACTTAATCGAATTAACCGACTTACAAAAGTGACCTTCGAGGGTCGAAAAACCAAATAAACTACAACGGAACTAAATGAACTACGAAAACTCTAATCGTTTACAACTCTTCCACATGCATTATCGACGTAGAAAACATCTTAGAATAATTCACCTTCAACGTACTCCTCAAAACCTTTTCCAACTGAGTGTTTGATGATAGCAAGAGTGAGCACTTGTCGTACTCAGCAAGTTATGAAGAAAATAGTATGCATATGAAGGCCTTAACAAGAATAAAGCTAAATGGCTCTTTTGCATAAAACATCATTTAAGTAGAAACATTTGAAAAGCAGCAATAATTAAATGAATGACAAACAACCTCAATATTCCATCCACCTTAACCTAACCAACAACTTTTCAACACCTCAACCAAAGTTCCATCCACTAAGATTGAACCCTCAATCATAGTTCCCACCACTATGATTGATTACACTCAACTATGATTCACTCAATCACAGTTGACTAACTACTTAAAATATCAAGTTATAATCATGGTAGGTTTTCAGTGCCGCTCGTGACTGTGAGCACGACTGAATATTCAGTTTTAACTCTGCAGAGGTTATACTTTACCCACAAGATGTTACTTCCTATTTTGTCGAGCATCGTTGGCCGACAGAAAATTCTTACACACTACCGAGGTGTGAGCTAGGAATCCACTACAAAGCCTTTACAATGCCCCTCTCAACACATGTCTACCCGCTAAGGTCTCACCACCGGGTGATTCCACCTCAACAACGGAAGCCCCCTCTTACGCCTTACGGATCTAAGGAAGTCCATCCCTTCCATTCCCCGTACCACTAAATGGTCTACACTATTGTGAGAGTAAAGTAAATTACTTAGATAGGTCTATCACATACCAGACTTATGATTGTACTGTAAGCACAGAAAGGTCACCTCATGAACCGATCCTTAGATTTGAGCAAGACTACCACTTTTCCCAACCGTACATCACCTACCAATCATACCACATGCTCAAATCTCTATGTCATGTTACTACAAAAATTATTCCATCATATTTTATCATTGTTGTATAGGACCATTATTATGTTCGTAGAGCAATTATCATGACTTTCATCTCAAAGCAAGGTTAAGCATCATCTACCCTTCCATTACCCAAAACCAAACTCTGGTGACAAGGATGATAAGGAAACTAGGTTAAAATCTAACTCTTGGGATTTTCAACATATTATTAGCATGCATGTTTATAAAACTAGGATAAATATGTTCAATAACACAACTTGCCATCACTAAACTCAGTTGGGTCTTCAAAATCCTGATCCTGCAGACCTTCTACCTTCTCTTGAACGTTGGCATCTACTCGCAACATACGTGAAAAACAACAATACATAAACACCAAGATCCAAAAAAACCAAATATCACACAACAAACATCATCACATACAAAATCACGGGTCAAAACGGAGCTACGGTTAACAAGTTATAATTTTTTAAAGATTAAAATAGGACTAAAAAGATTAACTACATATGAAATTATGTTGCTAGGAATTTTCTAGAATTTTTCCAAGCTATCTATGATTTTCTAGCATTTATTTAAATTATAAAACTATTAAAAACTATTAAATTGAATTAAATAAACCTAATAAACATTATTAACATTTTTATAAATTAATTTTCTAATTATATTATTTTCAAAATTATTTTTACACTAGAAATCTATTTATTACGCAATGTATACTAATTATGGCGTTAGCAAATCAATTAAAACAAATAAAAGAAAGAGAAAAGCTGACTATGCACTCCACGTCAGCTCAGTTGTTGATGTGGCACTGCCACAAATGCACAAACGCTAATGCAGCTAGCCCACGTGGTGGGTGACGTGGCAGACGAATGGCATCAATGCCAACTAACGGCACCGTTAAGACCTTTAAATCGGGATGGTTGATCTCGGGTTGAATGGCTCAGATCTAAAGTTGCGAAGGGGTATCCGTTGATCTAATCGAAACCGTAGACAACAGATCAGACGGCTTACCATTGATATCCTTCGTTTCCGATGATGAGTACGACGGCTCCGAAGACTCCTGCGGCGGTGCGGCACCAGCTAGTGGCGAAAAGCTCGTTGTTGTGCTCCAAACCTTCCCGCGAGCGGCGGAACACAACAATGTGTTCACGACGAACTCGACTGGGCTACAGGTTGTCGTTGGTGATGCGTGGTTGAGGCTAGCGATGGCGAACGATGGCTTAAAGCTTCGGTTATCGTCGAAGCTAAGCTCCGGTCGATGATTTCACCTCGGCTCAATGACAAAAGCTGTGCAATGATCTAATGAAGCTCTGGGGTCTCATATTTATACACGGGCGACTACCATGTCTCCAAATCGATTCGGATTTGAAAGAGAGGCGGTGGCAGCTCAAACGCGATTTTGAGGATTCAAATGAGCTCGGACTCTTATCTCTTGGGCAAAAGCTCGCGTATGCCTACTGGATTCTTTCTCCTTTTACTTCGTAGCTTATCTCCAACACAATCTCTAGAATTTGGTTGAGATACCGTGCGGCTGGCAGACTTGTTCTTAGGGTTTTCTCCTTTTTGATTGGCTCGGGCTCTATCGAATCCAACACGGGCTCGTGCTTCTAGAAGTCCTGGCGATCCTGTTTGGCGGTTGGATGGTCGATCTCTGGCTTAGGCGTGGCGACATCTACATGGCCAGTGGCCGGCTGATGCTGCTGAGCTGCCGAGCTGAGCAGAGGAGAGGGATGAGGAGCTAGGCTCTGACCGGTTTGGTTCGGTGGGCCGAGAGAGAAAAGAGAGGAGAGAGAATCAGATGGGCTTTGGCCTATATAACTCAAAAAGCTTTTCTATTTCTTATGTATTTACACATGTATTTTTATATACATACAACATATATACTATATATATACTTATTATACTAGCTCACAAAATTAAGCAATCAAATATATACACATATATACACCTAGGATTATTTGGCCTGGCAGATTCTTTTATTTTGTTTGGAAAAGTTTTTAACTTTGTTGATTTTAAGAATTTAGACTGTTACAAGATCCAAAACAATTTAATTTCGTAGGGGCTGGAGTTAGTTGATCTGCACCGTACTATGTACTATATATGGTCCAAGAGCAGTTGTATTCATTATAAACTATGTAACAAAGTTGATAATTAAATTTATGCCCTTGTTCAGTAATCAGCATTAACGAAAAGAGCATGTGTGTATATATCCTAGGTCTCATATACTTAAGTGATAATGAAAATCAAGTATCATAGTACATAAGTTTTAGCAATCAGTTCCGGCTAGAGCTATCTAAAATTCATAATGTATTTTTTTTAACGTGCATGAAAAGCACAATTGGCTTTCTTAGGATTTCAAATGTTCATAGATATAAGATGAAAGACAGTACACATGCATGGTCCCATGTGTACCGTTCGTAATTAGAGATGGGTCAGCTAGGAGGTAGGTAGATCTAGAGATTTTTGTTTTCTTTTGCCAAGCACTGAAGATTGACCCTGACATGCATGGCATCTTATGTGCTGATTTGAGGACATGACACAATAATCATGGATCAGCTCTTATATGGAGCGCATAGTACTATGGGTATAGTACATAAGCCAGCTTGGTGACCGTATTCTGGAAGGCTTATGATATGTACACGCCACGACTTAAAATGTATGAATCCAAGTTGGTCCTTGTTTTCTACCATCGGATAAATCTGTGATAGAAGCTAGTCGTGACTTTCACTAAGGGAGGCTACTCATTATCAAGATCGTGACCACGGTAAGGATCAGTACGTGATGCCCTAAGACGAGATGAATTAGGGTTTATAAAAACTATTCAGTTTAATTTAATAATATAAATCTAAATTAATTTTTATCTAAATATGTTATAGGTTTATCTAGTAAGGTTACTATATCGTAACAAAATTTTACATCATAGGTTACAATGGTAACAACTACACATGTAATTTTAGAAAAGGTAAATGTGAAAGATAAAATGGTGTAATATAAAGTGTGAGATGTAAATGTGATAGAGAGTGTAAACTCGGTACGATGACTTTTTCTTGTGGTAAGGGCGAGTTATCTCTCACTGCCAGTCCATGTTGGAGCCCGTCGCGAGGTCCAAGCTCCCTGATCGGGTAACTCCATGGCTCTTGCCATTAGAGCTCCCCACAAACCTATGGATCTTCTACAAGGTGCACCTGGATGCTCACTGCTATATTCACTTAAGTAGTGCTTCACCGCTCCGGCACGGGTGACCCCTCTTGCTCACAACGCTTGCAGCCGCTCCATAAACTTGGTTGGAGGGTCTCGCAAGACTCACCGTCACTAATCCATTTAGGTGTAGGCAAACATCAAGAGTAATAAGTGTGGATCACTCACTATATTTAACTCTAGGCTAATCACCTAGCTAAATGTACACTAGATCTAAACTAGCACTAATCAAGTCCTTAATCTTATGCTAATTGGTTTGATCTTCAATTTCAACTCCAAGGTGACTCAAACACTCTCTAATATGTGTGTTTGCCTTGTGGTGAGAGTGAACAACCTCAAATGACCGGCGAAGGGGGTATTTATACAATACCACATAAACCTCAATCAGCGACTGTCTATTAGTACTGGTCTTGCTAGCACCGGGAGTGATAAGGTATCGCTGCCGGTTCGTAACCACCAACGGCCAAAAAAATGATGATTCTGTTAGAACCAATAGTGATACAACCTATCACTGTTGGTCATAACACGAACCGACAGTGGTACATCACTATTGACTAGTGGTTAAAATTAGCAGGGATATACACTTTATTACTACCAGTTGATGTCATGAGCCGGCAGTGAGCCGATAGTGCAAAATAAGACACTAAGTTTAGAAATTGAAAAAATAGACTAAAAAGGTAACTACAAAATAAGTTCATAATTATACTAAGAAATATATGATTACACTAAGAAATAAGGTCCTCATTGATTACAATATATATATATATATATATATATATATATATATATATATGAAGTATATTTGGTACTCCCGGGAGTATGTACTCTCACATACGTATCTTATAACATAGAGAGTATCTCATGTGATAAATGGTATGTATATAGAGCATGTGAGTATATAAGATCATCCAAGTGTTATGTATACTTTTTTAGGTGGTTTGTACATATTTTTTTTAGTATATTACATTTTATGTACAAATATGAAGGTATTATCAAAATCTATTAAAATTGATGGACTTATTTTCAATTTTTTCATGTAATTCACATTGGAGTATCTTACAATGAGTATATAAGTACACTCATAGTAATAAATGAGTATATCCAATTTATTTATATGGTATATCATAGTATGGAGTATGTACTCCCGGGAGTACAGACTAATTTTCCTATATATATATATATATATATATATATATATATATATATATATAAAGTCTCCTTATTACAAAAGAAGTCCAAATAACACAGAAACCAACATCCGGATTGTAAAAGATCACTAAGTTATCCTATGATATAGCTAGCCTACTCCTATGATAGCTTAGCCTTCTTAGCTTCTCTTTCTCCTCATCCTCCTCCGCCTCCTCCTCGGTGGAGGAGCCCTCGAGCCATACACATCCTCTTCCTCCTCGCCCTTCTCCTCCTCAAAGGATGTGTTACCCTCCGTGTCGACCTCATCCTCCTCCAACCTTGTTGTTGAGTGACATGAGGGTAGAGTGCCCTCCATGAAGTACCTCTAGTCCTCATCGTGTGAGGAGGATTACTTGTCATTGGAGGAGAAGGAACTAGGGTCATTGGAGAAGGCAGAGCTAGGGTCATCTCAAGATGATAGTGGTTGCGACTGAGGAGAGGTCAGAGATGGTAGTGGTGGAGGAGGAGAGGCCATGATGATGATGGTGTAGCTAGATAGGATTGATGGTGATCGATGAAATGAGGAGAATGGGGAAGGCCAGTAGCTGTAATAGCCGCTCGAGGAAGACAAAGGGGTGCCATGGAGTTTTAATAATCTGTGAAAGATGAAGGGGCACGCAGAGGCATCAAAGGGAAAGTAATCTATCATTGTCGGTTGGAGTTAGCAACTGGCAGTGATAGGGGCATGCAGATCAATGTGTCGGCCTATCAGTGATGATTGTTACCTCCAATCGACAACAATATCATTGCATTGTGCATGCAAATCGTGGTATCACTCTATCACTGCCCGTTGATAACTTCAACTGGCACAACTACGACATCTATTTAATCCTCATGCGGCTGTTTGTATGCCACAACCCACAAGTGATAATCCACTCTGACAATAGTGAGCTTAGATTTCTTTGTTCTTCCTTACATTATCCCCTCTGGTACGAAGGGCATTGTTTTCTTTTCATCATCTAGTGCTTCATTCTTCCTTACTTAGATCTTTGTTCTTCTTGTCTTACGTTATAGTTCTCTATTTTATATTTGTGTTATTTTTTGCAGATCTACTCTTCTGTGTCATTTCGATGACCTCCCAGCCTGAAAGGAGGGTTAGGATCTGCTAGATAGTAGCTCAAAACCTAGATCTCATTGCATTCCTTCAAGATCGATTGCTCGTCGTCTTCAAACACCAGGTTCATCCAATCTGAAGCCAGTGGGTGAACTTAGTTGCTCCTCTTCGGAATGCCCCGGGACCCAATAACACCTTCCGAACTGCATTTAATCCTAGTAACAACAATTACTATATTCTATGCCCAGAACCCTGAGACACAGAGTATCTGCATCGTCATCTGTACACTATTGATGACGACAGTGTATATTTTGTCATTGTGAGTTGCATCAAGATCTACAATGAGGCACAAAATGTTGAGTGTAATTTAATCATCAGGAGGGTTGCTTAAACTTTTGTAATGTACTTTTATATATGTGTTATATAACTTTTATGTAATGAATCTTTTCATTTATTATGTTAATATGTTGTTTGTATTTAATATTAAGTTTGACTGCTAGTTATTTGCAATTTTTAGTTATATTTATGTTTGTAGTATAATTGTTGGTTCTGGTTACCAACTAGCAGTAAGAGATTTTCACCGACACCTAATTTCCCATGCTCTGTGTTTTCTGGCTATGACTTCTGGGTTGTAATTGTGAACTAGCAGAGATAGTAGATCATTGACGATTGGTTACTTGACCTGACAGTGCTAGTTTTGTTGCCCTATATAACTATCATTCTCTGCCCTTCTTCAACACTCCCTATGTTGTCATGGGCCTCCACGACACCGACGTCACTGCACCTCCCCGACCTCCTCCATCCCGAAGCCCCATGCTGCCGTGGGCCTCCATGGCACTAATGTCATTGTGCCTCATGGGCCTTCGCCACCATGAGCCTCCATGGCTTCCTCCTCCCCGGTAGCTAGGGTTGCTATGTGTGCCACTATATGCAAGAATTCATCACAGATGGACCCATCTCTATGTAGGTTTGTCATTGTAGCAACTATGATTAAATTATCACATTTTCATATGTATAAATTGTATGTCATTCTAGCAACTATGATTAAATTATCACATCTTCATGCGTATTACAACTTGTTACCTTTGTTAATTGTGAACTTGTTTTTTTTTGTTACTTGTTCACCTATGACTTTTAGCTTCATATTGGCAAATGAATTGTTTTGCTACATTGCTACTTTTGTCCATTTTCAATGATATATGTTGTTGTCCTATGATGATGAGGCAAAGTGTGGTCTAGGATGAACTGGATATTCTTGCACCAATACTACTACTGTGAATCAATTTTTTTTAATCATCAGATGATATATTCATCTAATTTGTTATGGGGACTTGAGTCCCCTACCCCCTTCCCCTTGAAGATCCGCCCTCGGTCAGAACTAATGTTTCTCTTTAGATTGTTATGGTGATAGGGAGCTTATTTTGCTTGTACCACTTATGAGTCCACATATACATGATAGCTATAAATTTTTTGCCCTAATCTGAGGCACTAGAGAAATTTAAATTGAATTTGAAATCCATAGCAACAGATGCTTGCATCTTTTGGGGAATTTAAATTGAATTTATAGTGTTTAGGAATTTAAGATGAAACCATATGTGAATGAGTTCTCATCATAAGATTAGCCAATAGAAGAAAAAAGTCCCTAATTCTGTAGAACATCCTGAGCATGTGAAAAGTGAATAGCCTAAAGATAAAAAAAACAAAGTCTACCATTTTTTTAACAGCAGTTCTTATTGTCCCTTTCGCCTTTTTGGCCCATTGTTGTATCCGATTTAACAATTGATACATATTTGTTCTCCTCTTAAAAAAAAATAAAAAAATAGAACTTCCGGCCTTTGGTTTGGTGAGTCGTCTGAGTGATGAACCGCATGTCAATCATATATGATAAGTGACGATTTCCTATATTGACCATATGTGATGATGAACTGCATGTGAATGGTGTGTGCTTTCTTTTGAATGTGTGGAATTATCACTACTAGTTTGAGCCATGAACAGGTAGTGATATCACCACCTCCACAACCGGCTTGAGCCACGAACCAGCAATGACAGTGTTAATATCATAATCGGTTCTTGGCTTCAACCGGAAGGGATAATGCGGACATCACTGCTAGTTCATGGCTTAAACTGGTAGTGTTATTAGACTGTCACTACCAGTTTGTGGCTCAAACCAGCAATAGGAGCCTATTATCACCAACAGTTTAGGAACTGGTAATGATAATCCTAGACTATCATTGTCGATTGCGTAGTGCCAATTCAAAAACTGATAGTGATGGTGATTCTAAACTGGTAGTGATGGTGATTTCTGTAGTAGTAATGGCCTCACACTATTATAAAAATGATTTAGTGGGACGCCCTTGTAGAGACGGTTCTATGGAGCCGTCTGTGTAAAGATTATCACAGACAGCTCTAAAAAGGAACCGTCTACAAAGATGATGAGATGTGTTCAGAAGTGGTGGGATGCTTTTAATATAGACGATTTTCATTTGGAACCTTGTGTAATATTAATATAGACGGCTTGTATTTGGATCCATCCATGATAGAACAAATATCACAGACGGCTTCAAAAAAGAACTATCCGTAATATTAATATAGATGGCTTGTATTTGAAGCCGTATGTAATAGAACAAATAGCACAGACGGCACTAAACTAGAACCGTTCGTAAAATTAATACAGACGGCGAGAACTATGAGTCGTCTAAGAAAATGGCCGGGGGGAGGTGGGACACTTTAGTACAGACATCTCCAAACATGAAGCCGCCTGTAATGATAAAATAGTGCATCATCCCCTACCTCTAGATCGAGCTTGTTTGAAGTAGAACACAATGCAGCTTTGGATTTATTGTGAACAACTTTTGGAGGAAGAGGCTTATGATTTGACCAAAAAATTGTTAGATTTCGGTGAAAGATTCATTGACATTTGTTACTCTAAGGTAAGTATTATTTCTAATTTGGTTTAGATGGTCTAGATTTGGTTTGGAGAGCTAGCTAGATCTAGATCTAGATCTAGATTTTTTCATGATGACATTGTATTGTTCTATTCATTAGATGATATAGATTTGTGTTCTAATTTTGTCTTGAGAGATCAACTATATCTACATCTAAATTTAGATTTTTTTGTCATGATGATCTAGAATATATTAATTGTTCTAGGTATATATGATGCTCAAAATATAGATCAAGGTTTAATTATGTGTTACTATAAATGGCTAACTTTAATCTAATGTTCTAGATAAATTTTAGATTTTTGGTATATAAATATAAAATTATCAATAACTATATAGTATTTAACGATAAGTTTTGAATTAATGTTAGCCCTTATTTTTAGGTATACATGTATATACTATAATGGTAATCATTAATTATTTTTGAATGAATTGTCATTTGTATGTTTCATGCATGCATGCATGGTAGCTCCATTTTTTCGACGAAAAGCTTGGTTGTTTATTTTTATTAGGTTAATTTGACATTAATTTACTTTGTACATTTTAGATGGATCATGGTTGGATGTACGGTTCTTGTACAAAACAAGGGTACCTTGATGGTGTGACAGCTTTGGCAGGTACTGAGGATGATTGTTTGGAGAAGGGTGTTGAATTTATATATTGTCCTTGTTGTGATTATAGAAACAAAAGATCATTTCTTAGACAAAGCGCAACCCAACAGATCCAATTGCACTTGATTATTAGGGGCTTGAAACTGGACTACACGTGTTGGGCCAAACATGTTGAAGAGCGTAATGTGTTACATGAAGACATTGATATCGTCGAAGAACTTGAAATCAACGTAAGAAGAGAAGATGACGAGGAATTTGGTGTAGATGATGATGATTGTGGTGGTGTAGATGACAATGATAGGTTGGATCAGATGCTGTGCAATGCAGACATGAACTTGAGTACTTAGAGAGATTTTAACAAATTCATGTGCTTGATTAAGGACTCGAAGAAACCGTTGTTCCCTGGATGCAAACCAGAATACATAAAGTTGTCATCTGTGCTTGAACTGCTTAAATTAAAAGCAAGCAATGTTTGGTCAGACAAAAGTTTCACGATGCTATTAGAACTCTTATCAGACATGCTTCCAGATGGAAATGAGTTGCCTAAAAGCACATACGAAGCAAAGTAGATTCCTTGTCCATTGGGGATGGATGTAGAAAGGATACGTGCATGTTTGAATGACTGTATCCTCTACCGTAAAGATCTATCAGACTTGTATTCATATCCAGTGTGCAAAGCATCTTGATACAAGTGTAAGAGTCAACCAGACGATGGCGAGGTGAAGAAAGGAATTCCTGCAAAGGTGGTGTGGTATTTGCCTATAATTCTGTGTCTTAAGCGTTTATTTGCAAATCAAAAGGAGGCCTAATTGTTGTGCTGGCACTCGGAGGGCCACGAGAAAGATGGAAAGCTAAGACACCCTGCCGATTCTCCATAGTGGAGAGACATCGACACGATCTTCAATGACTTTGGTGCAGAACTGAGAAATATAAGGTTTGCTTTGAGCACGGATATGATGAATCCTTTTGGGAACATGAGCAGTAGGAACAACACTTGGACTGTTGCTCTTAGTAGTTACGATGCTTGAATTCCTCATGTATTTGGCAGTCGTAGCAAGACCGTGCCACTTGAATACAATCGGTCATCATACCGGGCCAATAGCCTCCTGAAAGCTTTAGGATATGATACATCTTTGGCCCGCCCTGATGACCACCACAAACACCTGTGCGTACTTCTTTCAGGGTTTTATCTGCCTTGCTTCGGGACAGGCATCGAAGAGGCATCTTATGCCCACAAGAGAGTCGATACATGACTCCTGCTTTGTATATGTATGAGGGGAGTAGCCTTTGCAATTGGCGTCTTGCGACAGGGTCGCTTGGCAGACTGCCGTGCTTGAAATAATCCAAGAAAGGCTTACGCTAATCTTGTCCATCAACTTCAGTAGTTACCACGGCATTAACTTCGTGGTCTTCAGAAACGAGCTTGAGTATAGCTCGTAGAAGCTATCTCTCTTCAACTTTCACTTCTGCTTGCCTATTGGGTAACACGAGCGCTGCAGCTAGCTTTGCAAGAGCGTCCGCTAAAGCGTTCTTGCTTCGAGGGATGTGTCCGATATGTGTGAGCTCGAATTTCTCCATGATCTTGCAAGTGGCCTCCCAATATAGAACCAACTCGGGCTTGCACATTTCATAGACTCCATTAACCTGCCTCACAATGAGTTAAGAGTCTCTGTATGCATAAAGAATGCGTATCTCCATAGAGAGTGCAAGAAGTAGCCCAAAGATGAGGACCTCGTATTCGTCTTCATTGTTGGAGCATTCCTCCTTAAGCAAGAAAAATGAATGGTATAGTGTTTCTCCTTTGGGGCCCTTAAACACTATCCCTGCACCGGCTCTTCTATGAGGAGTCCCATCGAGGTCGGACTCCGTATGTGAAGCGCCATCAAAATAGTGCTCCCAAGGAGCTTCCGTGTCGACTGTGAATACTTCTTCATCGGGTAATTCTGTGACTAAGGGCAAATCATCTAGAATGGGATGCGCCGCTAGAAAGTCAGCTAATGCCTGCCCTTTGACGGCTTTCTGAGGAACGTACGTGATGTCGTACTCCATCATCAATAACACCCATTTTCCGACCCTGCCTATAAGAGCGGGCAGGCTAAGTACATACTTCACAGGGTCTGCTCGTGCAATGAGCTAGACCTCATGTGCTAGCAAATAATGGCATAGCTTCTTGAGTGCAAAGATTAGCACTAGACAAAGATTATCAATGGGGGAGTAACTGCATTTAGCTCCCACCATGGTCTTGCTGAGATAGTAGCATGTGACTTTTTTGCCTTCATCATTAATCTGCCCAAGAAGGGCACCGACAGAAGCGTGTTGTGCTGCGATGTACAAGATAAGAGGCCGCCCTTTGATGGGAGCCATCAGCACAGGTGGATGAAGCAGATACTGCTTAATGCCATCGAAGGCGTTTCGACATTGCTCATCCCAAATGAACGGCGCACCTTTCTTCATGAGCTTGGAGAAGGGTTGAATTCGCCCAGACAAATTGGAAATAAAGTGTTTGATGCACGCTAGCTTTCCCTGCAAAGACTTGAGCTATTTTAAATTCTCTAGCAAAGGCATCTTTAGGATCACCCTTATCTTTTTGGGCTCGATCTCAATGCCTCGGTAGCGCAGAATGAAGCCTAGGAAAACGCTAGATTGTACGGCAAAGGCACACTTGAGCGGGTTCATCTTGAGTTGGTACTTGTGTAGTCTCTCAAATACGACGCGCAAATCTTCTTGATGATGCTCACGCTCTCCGGTCTTGACCACCAAGTTGTCGATGTAGCATTCTACGGACTGGTGGATGGGGCCATCAAAGATGACTGTCATAGCACATTGGTACGTAGCACCTGCATTTTTCAAACTAAAGGGCATTACTATATAGTAAAAATTGCCCTTTGGGGTCCTGAATACCGTGTCAATGGCATCATGTGGATCCATCATGATCTGGTTATAGCCGGAGAACCCGTCCATGAAAGAGAGGGCTCCAAAACTTGTGGTAGCATCAATCACCAACTCGGTGATCGGAATAGGGAAGTCGTCCTTCGGGCAAGTGCGATTCATGTCACAAAAGTCTACACAGACCCGGACTTGCCCATTCTTCTTCATTACCGTACGATATTAGCGAGCCATCGAGGATATTGCATCTCTTTGATGAACCCCGCTTTAATCAACTTATCAACCTCGACAATGATGTCATCTTGTAACTCCAACGGAAACGTCGTGAATGTTGTTTAATGGGATGAAACTGCGAGTCGATCGCTAACTTATGAGTAGCGACACGTGGATCGAGACCCAACATTTCTTTGTATGACCATGCAAAACAATCTCGATAATTTATTAAATTTGTTTATAATCTTCACGGCCTTTGGGTGAGAGCGTAGCACTTACAAAAGTGGGGCGATGATCATCCTCACTCCCGAGATTGATCTCTACAAGCTCGTCTACAGTCTGCTACCCGCCATCCTCCAACTCTAAGGAGCAGGGGCAGCATTGAGGATTTCTCCATGATGAACTGGCGATGCTTCATGTATCTTGGCCAAGAGGTATTGCTCATCTCTCAAGCCAAGTCGGGCGTTAGCCGCAGCGCAGAACGATTGGGCCTGATGAGGGACATCATATATCTCGATCAAGTCCTCTTTATCGGATGACGTCTCATCATCATCCTCATGCCCCTATTCTTCACCTGCACAAATAGCATTACATGTGACAAATTTGGGATCATCATCATCCTCTCCATCGTTCTCACACGAGGCGAAGGGACGATAGCCGAGTCTGTACCTAGTACGAGGGAGATGACCCTTCTTTACAAGTCATTCTGACTGGCTCCACCATTGTTCACACACATTGGGCGGTGATGGCAATCGTTGGTTCCTTTGCAACTTGATTTCATACTTCTCGAGTAAGGGGACCTTGTTTGGTGCAACCCTCAAAGTCCCAATAACTTCCTGTTTATCCGCTTCAGGCTCTGGAAAATTTAGCACGAGGTTACAACACTGAGTATGTGGAACCTTATAGAAAAGGGTCGGGCTTGTGTATCCCTGAGGATCAGGAACAACCCAGACCTCTAATGGTGTAGCAACTGAAGTGTAAAGTGATGGAAGTGGAAGAAGAAGGTAGCTCGAGGCCACCTTCTCAATCTTGGCGACTATCTTCTTTACTCTCCCTTCTTTATATTCAAGGGGTGTAGAGTCAGCAATTTCACTAGGCACCTGGAGTGTTGGTGTGTCGATTAGAGGGGCGCCTATTGGGCTCTCATGCGCTGCCACAAAAGGCTTTTCTGTATTAGCATTATACTCAAAAAGTAACGGGGAAGATGTCCTCCCCTCGTCTTTAGCAGAAGGCACCTCTATCAAGGGCCTAGCTTCTGAACTCGTCATAGTAGTAGTCGTTGATGGTATTGACGAAGAGGCCTCCAGGTTCCCCACAATCAAGGGCATCGTGGAGGGAGGCGATGCGGAGTTCCAACTCTAGAACGTGCCTAAATTGTCTTCTTTGATTGCCATCGGTCCTTGTTGTCGTCGAGACTCAGGAGCGTGTGATCGGGGCCTTCCTCGGTCCCTACTGCTGCGAACACGAGGGAAAGAGCCTCTTTGCCTAGAGCATGGTGTGATTAGAAACTCCATCTTAGAACTGGAGGATGTTAGGTCAGGTGTAATCACAACATCCATTGCTGGGGTGGAACGACCCAAACGTTCCTCTCCACCGGCACTTGGGAAGAAATACTTGGCATCTGCATGGTGCCCCTCTTGCACCATATACAAGGAGAGGTTACCGATGATTTGGTGTTGCTCTCCCTTATTATCCATGAACTTGAAGCATTGATGCAATGTAGATGGGGCAACCTGGTATTTGTGTATCCAGGGTCTACCCAACAGCGCCGAGTAGGACGTCACAAACTTAATGACAAAGAACTTCACCTTGAAGTTGAAGGTGGACATTTGCAATTTCACTATGATGGAGCCCAATGATCTGCTCCCATTGCTGTCGTAGCCACATATGACAACGCTGGTCGGCTTGAGATCATCCATTGTATACCAAGTTTGTGTCACACTACGAATAGGCAGAAGGTTAATGGCTAAGCTAGGGTCTATGAGCACACGACGAAGATGTGCGCTCCCACTGTTGCATTCAATGTAGAGTTGTCGATTATGGTTATTAGTTTCAACCATCTTGTCTTTTTCAGAGAAAAAAATCTCATTGGCTTCAGCAAGGGTGTTGAGGAGCCGGTGTTTGGCCATAGTTGTCTTGTACACATGAGGAGATTGAAGGGCCTTGATTAAGGCCTCTCACAAGTCTGGAATGAGAATTAATGCATCATAGATGCTCAATAGCGCTGGAATGCACTTCAAATGAGCAATGATGTTGTACTCAACATCGTCATCTTTTTTCGGCTGCACTTTTGATGATGAAGGCATTGGTTCTTGAATGGGGAGCTTTGAGCGCTGCAACCCATCAGTCTTCTCGACCCGAGATTGTCACAGCTTTGTGGGTTCAGGAAGTTCTATCCTGTTCCTCAAATTCATCTTCACTTCTTCAATTTCTCCCACTTCAGCGGATGTAGCTTCTGCTTCTAGAGCTTCACGCTCTTCGGGAGTAGTAGCAACCCCCGAGCTCGAGTCTTTGTCATCTTCACTCGCAGTGATGGCGTTGCATGGCGCCGCCTCGGAGGATGGACTAGCATCAAGAGAATGCTCCTCACTTGATGTCGAGGGCTACCCCCAGGTCTTAGGGAAGAACTGACCCAGTGTAGGCAACATGGTGAATCTCCGTGGGAAAGCTTCTTCTCCCTCCGACTCGGAAATGAATCGGGGAGGCATACGGCGTCGACTTGGATCATACCATGCAACCCGCATTGGCGAGGAATGGCTTGATATCTTGATCATTAGGCACTTGGAGGGCGCCTTCGCGGCACCTGCTGCCACCGTTGCCCCCTCACATGCTGAGTGATGGGCGTGATCTTCTACTTGGGCGAATGGCACCCAATACTCTTCTTCTTCATTTGTGTGGATGGATGTTGAACCATCATTTTCACTGTTACCATGTTAACGGCACGGTAATCTGGGTTCATGGCTTCTGGCTTGAGAGCCAACCTCTCCTCATCGACCGCTCTTTGCAACCATTCCTTGAAAGCGATGAAATCTTCAATAACATGTCCTACGTACTGATGGTATGGACAGTACAAAGGGTTGTCAGTCATGGCAACCTGCTCGGGTCTTGCCGGTGTAGGAAGATTCACAAGATTTTGCTCGTTCATCTGTTCGAAGAGGCTCTTGATGAGGTCCCATCGGAAGACGTACTGCTTATTCAGCATCCCCCGAACATTAGGATGCACAGTTGGTCTTAGCCGCTCATTCTTTGGGCCGAAGACTAGAACGACACTTGTAGTGTTTGATTCAACAGGTGCCTTTCCCTCGTTGCCATTCTCGACTGGCTTACTTGAAGACTCGAACCGTCTTGTGTTGTCAATGGAGCCAACATGTTTGTACATCTCCATGATATGGGGTACTTTCTGAAATTCAAGGTTGGTAGCTATAATGGCATCATCAAGCGAACTGAATGTTTTGGGGTCACGTCTTGATACGCCAAGCAACCAATGTTGTAGCATGCCATGGGTACACATCTGCATGGCGTCTTCCGGGTGCATCTTCCTTGCAAGCCGAAGATAGTTATCTCTAAAGCGGATGATGTAGTCTTCAATTCTCTCATCTCGCCTTTGCTTGATTTGAGACAACTCTAGAATCAAGATGTCTTTCCTCATGGTGATGAAGTGTGATTTGAAGAGCTCCTTCATAGAAACCCAACTGGGCACCAAACCTGCAGGTAGACGGCTATACCAGTGGAAGGTGGCCCCTGTTAAGGAAGCTGAGAACTGGCGCAACAAGAGTGATGGGTTGTTCACGGTGTCTCCACACACCGACTCAAAGTAGACGAGATGCTCAGTGGCGTCCTCGGTTCCATCAAACAAACGGAACTTCGGCAGATGCCAGCCTGCGGGGAATGCAACTCGATCGTGACACGCCTCATATGGCTTGTTGAGCTCACTCTCTAATGATCTTTGGGCCTGATCGGCCGCCAGTTGACACATTCTTCTATTGACCACATCTTCTGCAATACTGTGGTAATCTCTTAATGTTATGGCCGGCACAGCATGTGTGGCTGAATTTGCCGGGGTAGTAATGACGGGTGGATGAGTGGCGCCCATTTCATAGATAGGTGCGCCCCCTGCCCCCATTGGAGGAGGATTGCATAACTGAGACAACTTCAATCTTTGTAAATTGTGGTCAACTTGAGAAACCCGTAGCGTATTAGATGGTGGTAGTTGTGCGCTTCCCGATGTGAAGTGTAGCATCATGGTGCAAAGTTGATCCATCCTTGCGGACAACTTGCTCACTTGTCTTCCAAGGGCGCTATTTTGCTCATCTTGAGCGCCCGGATGCGGGGGTACCTGCTGGTGTTGACCACTCGTACCCATTGTACCTGCCACTACGGGTGGTTCGTCATGAGCGCCTTTGTTTTTGTTGGCCATGTTCACAGGCGCAACATTTATGTCTTCTAGCTCTCCTTCATCCCCAGACAAAGCCGAATGCACCAGCTAAGAGTAGTGTGACGACTGAGAGCGTGTTTCAAGAGAGTCTACTGTATGAGCCCCAGGACTATATTGTCCCTCATCCTCGGATGTGAGAGGGCTACTCTCTATTTTTTGTCGAGCAGTCATCTTCAAGCATGTATCGGGCCAGAATGTGTGGCCACCGTGTGTAACTGCCCTTTATCTTGCAGCAAATGTGATGGAATACTCCTGTAAGTGTCGCGGTGGTCATGCGGAGATGACCCTCCATCAAGTGACTTGCATCTTCCAGATACAGGAAACCAAGGGGTGACTATGGCCTCCTTCTATAGCTTAGCAGCAAGCTACGAGGACGTACTGAAATAAGCCCTCGGATTTGGCATAATCTCCTCATCAGAAGAGTACCCTAACTCATGTGTGACGGAAAGAGGTTCCCAGTCAGAATTCGATTCTTCGGGATTCAATACCCCAATGGTGCCGCACATCATCACATCTCCATCATTGGATTTCTTTGAACCTTCAAACGTGGTGTTGTAGTTTGTCGAAGCGTCCGAGCCTGGTTCTACGAGCTGTTGTGGTGTATTTGTGGTAGATGGTGGTGCCGCTTCTTTGGGGACAGTTGCATTTTTGTCCTTCGTTGCTGGCTTTTCACTTTCTTTTTTAACAATGATGGACGAGGGTCGAGATGACTCGACCCTCTGCTGCTGCATGGCAGGCCCTGTTGAAACAAGGGCAGTGCCAGCGCCTTGTGCTTGGCATGGCCTTGGAGCTAGGCGTTCCAAAAGAAAATTATACCTAGGATTTTGCTCAAGGTTCAGCGTTACCCGAACACTCACTCTTCCATTCTCTAGGTGGACTTGGCCATCTGCCTAGACACAGACCTGTACGTGGCGTGTCACAAGATCTTGCAACTCTTGGAACCACACTTGATGGTTCCTCTTTCTTCTCTCACACCTCCATTGATTCTCATTGAGAGCATACAGTGTCGGGTATCTGTTAGGTGAAGCAATATGACGCGCCGATCGTGTAGAAGCCTCGCGCCTCGGGGCCTCATGACAAGAAGAAGTCGCCTCGTAGGAGGGCCTCCGATCGCACCCAAAAGGCCTTCTTGCATACTCCAAACATCGTGATTCTGGCTCCCATCTAGCAGGCGGCCACATTTGGCGTGCCCGGTAGAATGAAGATGGAGGGCCTCTTGGTCGAGGAGCCTCAGCATGCCTATCTTGCTGTTCATGACGATTCGCAGGATGGGGATTGCCCCCAGTCCGTGGAGTCTATTGCAACAGCGTTGTAGAGGTGCCTCTCGAGATAATTCATTTAGTCTTTAAGCTGCTGGAGCTGTCTTTGTAGCTCATCTGGGCGAGGCTCCAGCACTTCGCTTGGAAGCATGGCGAACTGGTTTGTGTCTTTAGCTGAAGATGGGTTGGACGTTGCACCAACGTAGAAGCAAGGCACCCAGTGCTAAGAGCCAGCAAGACTGGGTTTTAGAGCCAATGCCTTCTTCCAAGGCATTGAGACAAAAACTCCTCTACTATGGCTTCCTGAGTGGGGAGCCTAGCTCACGATGCATGGTGAGTCCATGCGCGGGGAATGGCCTCACTTGAAGCCACTTCTTCTTCTGCATTGTAGACTGGAGTGAAACAGGAGGCGATCCGCTGTCAGAGCCTCTGGGCTTTGACTATCTTTCATCGGCAGTTTCAGCGTGCATGTACTCTTCCATCTGGACAGGCAAGGGCGATGCTGCGATGCAAGTTTTCACAAATTGCGTTCAAGGCCACAACTAGCTCAGCCTCTGTCTTCTCACCGAGGGGGAACCCCTTCAACCTAGCATTGGCCTCAACAATGACGCTGTGGCACTCCTCCTTGACCTGTGAGAAGGCTCTCTTCTGAGCCATGTTCATTGTAGGAGCTTGAGGTGGCTCCTTCATCATCTTGGAGTAAATCGCACCCTCGTGTTGGAGGATGACCATAGGTAGGAGTGTCCCGAACTGCAGGATCGTGGGAATCAAGTCACGGGCAAGGATGAATCCACCTGCAGCCATAGCGTCTCTTGGTCGGTATTTTCCCGACAATCACTTTTGCAAGCAGCACTTGTAGACTCAGGAGACCATCTTGACGACCAGCGCAGCGCAACAAAGATGGGAGGAGAACCATGTCCCACCGGGGGTGCCAATCTATTTCACGGATTTGAAACATGCCGAGTGTGTTCGAATTGTTGTATTGCATAACTGTACATATATCACGAGCGTGTCAATGTACTGTCGTATACGAAAGGAACAAGAGACAAAATGTAATTGAAACACGTAACTTTATTCATTTATTATCGAAATCATAAAGTACAGTTTCATTTATTACAATTTGTTCATACACACACATATGCACACACTATCTAACGAGTCTACCAGCGATCGTATCTTCCTGGTTCCCGTGGCTTTACAAGGCTGCTGGTTAATTACGTCCGGTGACAACCTCCGATTAAGCTGCTTCACTAGTCGTCGTCAGGTCGTCTCCGAGTCTGCAAGGCTGTAGTGACACGCATAAAAACATATCAAAGTAAGCATTAGAAAATAACATAAAAGCAGGAGACAGAACAAACAGTCTATCGTGAGCTTTATAGACTGTTTATATATCCTAGGTCATCATCGGCTGAATAGCCTCAGAATCTGTAGTCCCACATCATCGGCCTCGGCCTCAGGTAATATAAGGAGAGGGAGAGAGAATTTAGCTATACGACAGTTCACCAGCTACAACCTAGCGGAGCCCAGTGGACTGCAGTGTTTCTAAACTCCTATCTACAACCTCTATACTATCCCACAGGCAACTCAGCCATGAAGGAAAAAGAGCCACAAAGGCATCAAGTAAAAGGCCACGAAAGCACAAGAACCACAAAGGCAGAGGGTGAACACAACCTGTATCAACAAAACCATCAATAAGGCAGGATCAGCCACAGGGCAAAATCAAGCCACCAAGCATCAAAGAGGAAATGGAGGGCAAGTAGCAACAAGTCATAGTAGCCATCATAGCCTCAACCATCCTGCAATGAAACTGTCAATAATAGAGAAACAGGGCCTACAATAGGGGCATCCACCACAGAGAAACGAGGCCATCTCACCAACTTCATCAACCAATGGAGAGAAGCAACAAGCAATAGAAAGACATGAGCGGCCAACACACTGAGCTATCACTGATAACAGAAAAGATAGCCACATGGGTGTATCAAGCCATGACCAACATCAGAGAGGCAACACAAGCCACACCTTCTCAAGCTCATGGCACAATCGGTAAAGGGGGTCGGCACCATAGGCACCCTTAGGCGACAGTATTCTCTGAGGCAACAAGTATTACTGAGGCAACAAGAGAGCTCAACACCACGTGAGCCACAAGGGTCGAAGGCAATAGAAGGGCCCAAAATAACATAACCCTCACTTAGCAACAAGCATTAACAACCAAGCCATCGCCTAGTGTACAGCAATACAGAGCATACCAGCCTCATCCCCACATACCCGACACAATATCAATATATCAAATGAGGGGCAACAGGCATGGGGCTCCTCACATAATCACAACCAAATCAAACATGGCCACCAGCCTCCTCGTTACTTGATCTATCCACAGCGAAAGGCAAATACTAGCAGCTAACTGCAAGCCATATGTATTAGAGGGCAATTGAGCCAACAATAAACACATAAGTGCAAATCTTAACTGCAAATATACATCAGAGCAATGACCAGCGGGCAGCAACATCATGATCACTCTTGAATTAGCCGATAGTGGGCGACAATAGGCAAGTGGATCGACTTATCAGCAGAAGGGTACATAGTAGAGGCTGGCAACAGCACACACTAACCATCAATAGGGTAAGGCTGGAAATAGCACATGCGTACATTGGCGGAAGTAAAAGAAAATTGCAAAACACCACGCCAGTAGACACTCACAGCACGGCGGCGCTCAGATGCCCAAACGGATCCGGTGACACTCTGACTCATAGTTGACGACGCATCAACACGACGGTATTCAACTTTCCTACCTGGCGTCACTCAGATTACCCAGCCATGCCACCCAAAACATGGTCAGACACAAACGACAGCACATCGACGGCAAAACCCACCCAGCTATTCGGCAGTACGGCTCACCCAACCGGTGGTGAGGAAATCAACGGTGTCCAGCCAGAGACACACACATATCCACCCAGGCATGAACTCGGCGACCAACATATCTCACGGCCATGGCACGAAGGCCGGTCGGAGCGAACACAAAGGTACCTGTCCAGCATCTCCACGGTCATGGCACGATGCCGGCCAGTGCATACCATAGAATAAAGAATCGCCGAACCAAATCACAACACCTCTATATCCATGGTCGCGATCAAGCACCGGCCAGGACCACACCTACACGGACACAGGCACGAAGCACTGGCCAGCACTACAGAGAGAAAAAGAACAGTCGACGACCAAATCGAACCACAACACTACAGCAGCAAGCTCAGAGAGACACGCGCGCCGGCACACCTGCTCATCTCTTGGTCGCGAGCACGAAGCATCGGCCGAAGGCACACCTGTTTGCATGGACGCGGCGTGAAGTTGGCTGGCATCTGTAGCACATATGGAGGGGGAAAGAGATCACCGCAGAGACCCACCAGCAAGAGCTTCCTAGGCGTTGTATCTCTTCCTAGGTGTTGTATCTCTACCATGGCGTCCCAGTGCACAAAAGGACCTTTTGAGATCCAGGGCGCAAATTTCGCTACTCTGTGCACTTCACGCCAGGTGGTGCAGACACAACGAAAGAAGGTAAAGTCTTCTGGATGTAGTAACTTGTTGGAGATGGCATCCAACACCCCCAATGGCAAGGCCTCCCAGTCGGAGATCCCCTCCATTGGATTCAGGCTAAAGGATGAGTTTCTGAGTACAAGCGGTGGTGCTAGAGAAAGGGACAATAGTAGAAAAATTCTAAGGCAAGCAGGCTATGGAAGTCGAAAAGGTTGGATGGTGAAACTCTCATCAAAAGAATAAATAGGCTTCATTCCACAATGAATTTCGGAAAACATCCCCTTCTCAGAAGTGGATTCCAAAAATTGTTTCCGTCTCGAAGATATTTTTGAGGCACCACCGTGGCGCCTTATTTGGCGTGAAAGATGGGATGATGGCATCGTGTGAATCTCTGCACGCCCATCTGATGCATTAAATATGCCTATACCCAATGTTTTAAATTTTGGAGATGTTCTTTTTAACTCTACTTAGAGACGGATGTCGGGAAGTTGAGTTTTTTAAGCCTTTCTCAAGTCTCGAGTGTGGACAATGGCAGGGCGCTCGACCCAATAGTGTTTCCACTCAATACCCGGAACAGAGTTTTTCCTTGCTCAATTCTTTCAACTGCAGGCTTTATCTACCTTACTCGACCAAGTCGGACTTGGTAGTACTCGAGTAGACGCTTGTGAAAATCCTCCTTGTTAAGCAAAGTTAAGGGGGAGGGGAGCTACTGTCGAATATCTAACGATAGGGTATATATGCATAAGGAGTATATCATATATGGATATGATACCTTGTTTGCATCTTTAACGACCCCGGATATTGCGGATCCGAATCTATGGGATCCGGTATATTCAGAGATCAGGAAAGCCCATACTAGGAAGGTCTTTGTCGGATTAACCGACTTGAGTACGACTAGCATTCAAGTCGGATTCGGTTGTCTTGCCTTGATCGACAAGACAGAGGACTCCTCATCGATTATTATAGGATTTAGGGCAATGCTAGGGCCTATATAAGGCGGGGATCCAGATCCTTGAAAGGACAACTTCAACTTGTGCAAACCTCACAACTTCGATGACCTAGAGCAGTTCAATATAACTCAACTCGATGCAACCACCAAAACTATAGGAAATACTCGGTGACTTTAATTCTAGTTTAGTTTAGATCCGATTTATTCCTTGTAATAGTTCTAGCCACTTTACTTGTACTCGAGAGAATACAAATATATCAACCTCCATACATGGCATAGGGTATTACTCCAGCCGGGAGCCCGAACCTATCTATATCGCATGTCTTGTTTTGTGCTCGATCTCTAATCTCAAAGGTACCTCAGTCTAATTCCGGACACATTATCAGAAACAAATCTTTGACAACGTTGCAACTCTTCCGTTTTGTTCTGTAAATTAACCCATGCATGGATGGTGTACCAGGAGTAACAACTAGAAAACAAAGAACAGTGCTTCCAATAATTCATGCAAAAAAAACTGTGTCTGTGAACAACCGAAGCATCCAACAAAATTACACATCCTCTTAACCAGAGGTCAAGTGTACAGGCATCTACAGGATCCATGGTCTGGGGAGAGGTGACAGAGACCTGCATCCGATGCCAATGAGATGGACAATGACAGTGCTGACACCATGGTCTGGAACTAATCATGCAGCTCTGGATTTTTCAGTCCCTGACTCGTCCAATTCCCTGGGATGAATCCAAACCCCCAGTGAGAATGAGCAGTTTGCTGGTATTGCATGCATGCCTCACAAATCTGAGGGTGTGCTCTGTGTGTGTGTGGGGGGGGGGGGGGGGACAGTACATGTTATTGTTACCACTCCACATAACTCATCATCCAATCACGTTGCCCAATCTTGAGGAGGCTGCATATGAAGCCAACACAAGATCCAACTTTAATTCTGAATCTGGTCAGGATTGACTGCTGGCTGGATCTAGGTTTTGCGGGGTTCAGATCAGATTAAAATCTGCAGGTACTACTCCACTGTGAGAAAATATTTAACCTGGTAAAAAATGGTTATGTATTGTGCTTACTTTCCTCATGCTATCGCAATCGGTAGGTTACCTTTTTTATATATTTTTTCAGTTAGATATTCTGAGTTTGAGTGACAGTAATGTGAGTGCATACATTATTTGAGACAACTGGTGATGATAATCTTAATCCAATGCACATGTGAATATGAGATCTAAAACACTGCATGCCTAGTTGTCTGGTTAGTGATCCTTCTGACGTGCTCATCTACATAAAACATTCAAAATCAGCATAGCTACACAACCCCATGGAGAGCACCAACTGCATAAACCATACGGAAATTAACCTAGCATATCGCAACATGAATAGATACATAAGCACTTTGCACTAGAAACATATAGATTCGAGTTATATGTCAGTGAAACGACACCGAAGATCTTGAAGACCAAGCCCCGGAGCAGTGTGCATAAGAATTTCAGTGTTGCAAGCAAGAATATAATAGCTGGGGCTTCTTATCTTGGTCCTATCCTTTTCTTGGCACTACATAGGAGCATCTTTGGGACCTTTATCACATATAAACTCCATTGGCCTAAGTGACTTGGATTTGTTTGGCATGCCCACAGGGCCCTACCATGACAGTAAAGCTAATGTCAGGAGAGAATCTTAAATCCCCTCCCCTCCCCTCCCTGCCTCACCAGATTTGATACAGGCCAACCCTGCTGGCTGTTGCTTCTTCTTAGCAGAACCAGAAGTTTTGCCTTTGGCCTGGCAGTAGCTACGGAGTTCTTGTGAGAGGTGCCTTCATCAGAGGAATCAACAGTGGGAGTTACGAGGCAGAGGTGAGCACAAGGCCCCTGTGATCTTCCTGAATTCTTGTTTCTCTCACGATCCTTGCTTTCGATGAACTGCTGTTGAACTTTCATGAAGCATGATAAGGTTTCTGGATTATTTTCTTCGTTTCTTCTTCATGCTTTCATAATTACTGTCCTGTTCCCTAATCTTCAAAAAAAATTAATGTCTTGTTCCAGTTTGCGACGAAGCAAGATTTTGTTCTTCCTCTTGTTTCTTCAACTCTGAAAACTTTTCAGAATTTCCTTCAGGAACAAACTCGTCAGTAATCTCTCAGGAAGCTTGATGACATTCAGGCTTGTTCAAAAGGGAAAAAAAAGGAAGCAGAATTATGATACATCCTCCTGTGCTTCTTCCAGAATTCCGTCAACAAGAATTTAGCATTAGTGCAGTTTTAAGGGTGTGCCTTTTTCAGCTTTCATTTTAGGGATAAAGATGTGGAGAAAAGTTTCTGTTTCTGTATCATTCTGTTAGTGGATGACAACATAGGTTACTTGCAGAAAGTGCATACAGCCAGACCAGAAATATTTATGGAATAACAGCACTACGAGACTATAAGATCCATTAGCAGTGCAACATTGAAAATCCCATCTCAGATAGTTCTTGAAAAAAATTCTTCCCTACTGCAGTCTAAATTTATCAGTGTTCTACTAAAAATCCAAGTGTCTGCATATAACGCACAAACATATCAAGTTTTTATTCCCATAGAGTCTACAGACTGCATACATGTTATTTGCATAACTTTCTCCAGAATTTTGAGCAATTCTTCAGGAAGAAGCAGCTCATTTTTTCTTCAAATTCATCTTATGAATATGTTGCACCAATAAAAATTCGGCCTGATCCCAATTAATTTTGGTTATTGCAAACCAGAGCACAGGTGTACAAACACATAGGACAATTGTTAATTGATACCTTAGATTGCAAACCATGACAATGTAGCATTTATTATAATATCTGTGGATACTCATTCACCTAACTGCAGCAAATTAAATGCTTCATCGTATCATGTACCTGACTTGGCTGCCAAGCTGGACATTCCAGATGAGCAAATAAGATTCAGAAAATTCACTTGAAAGGTGTCAACACCAGATATTGTCATTCCCATCACAGCCTAAAAAAATAAAAGAGCTCAAATGAACAAGATATGTAACCAAAACTTGGTCACTAGCACAAAGCTTCAACAATTGCAGTGTAGATGTAGTAGCATCTCACATCCATTTCTGTTTGTTGCAACAGCAACCACCAGTACTCATCTGTTATGTTCTGATGAAACAGGTGAGAGGCAGGCACATTGTTCAGGCCAAAGCTGATACTTGTGTGAGTATTTGGAGAGAGATGGAGAAGGAACACATCAAGATGGCCATGCTGAGGCAAGAACAGATATTCAGACAACAGGTAAACCAGGTTACCAGCAGTGCCTGCTTAGAGGTAGCAGCACCTTCTGAAATGCAGAAAGTGTTGAATGATCACAATCTTCTTCAGGTTCACGAACTGCACCGCGTATACCGGGTTCAGAAGCAACTGATGATGCAGATGCAGGTTACCGAGATGAACAGTTATGGAAACACAACTGCAAAGACTCAAACCGAACCAACAGTAAAGATCAATCACCAACAATGGAGCGGTAACTCAGGTGAGAAGAGCGAGAAGAAGGCTACGTTGGTCGAAGACTTCAACCTTGAGCTGACACTAGCAACTGGGGCTGGAAGGAGGAAGCAAGAGAAGCCATCCAACTCGGACTCTGAAGCAACAATGTCATCATCGACTTCTGCAGAGTCGGAGTCGGGGCGTCGATTTGTCGCCGAGTCCAATGTAACCATAAGGTTTCAGAATGAGAACAATAGGCATGATGATCAGGTCATGCAGTCTCCTTGGCTCTACCAATGTTTAAGTCTCAAGATGGCATGATGGCTTAGCTAGGGTTGGCATGAGGGTGCCACAAAGACTCAAAAAGTTCAAACAGAAGCAAACACATTGTTGTATGTATATTACAGGTTAATTCATTGCGACTGCAGGAATGAGCTCAGAAGAAGGTAATCAAGCATTTTCTGAAAAAATTGACAAGAATCTGGAGAAACAGAAAAGTGATCAACATGATGTGCAACTCAAATTCCAGCAATGTGTTAATGAAATGTTCCACAAAGAACAAAGAGGATTTACATAAATATCTGTTAAAGCTGCATGAAATGTAAAGATCTAGAAGCATAAATCTTGTCTGGTTTCCTTTTATCGCAAAGAAAGAACAATTTCACCTTACAGCTCCATAAAATGCTAGGTACAGAGAATTTGATATAAAAAAAATTTGCTAGCTTTTGCGCCGTAGGATTGAAGACTTTGGGAAGATACAAGAGATGCTTAGTATAATTCTATCATCCAGACAAAAAGGTTTCAGCCAAAAATGTAGGCAAGTAGGAGACATGTGGACACTATACCCTAACTAAAAGCGAAAGATGCGTAGGAAACAATCCATCTCTGTTTTAACCTTCCATTGTTGGTACACAAAATGATATAACTTTCAGAAGACATCCATAACGACTGCCTTGTCAAAATGATTGATAGATAACAACCATATTGAATCATTAACAGTAATTAGGAACTCGTGGCCACCTCCACATCTACTTTCTTTAAGCTGGCCATATATGTTATGTAGATGGTCCAAAGAAACGAGAAGGAATTGCTCACTAGCGGCTGGAAATAAAAAACAAAATCTTCGGGTCAGAAATGCTGTCAAACGAGCTCAAATCCCAAATAGACAGAATACATCAGGAACTTAATTACCTGTAAATGAACAGGGACAAACTTGAAAGTTATGAAGTCACAAAGTGGCCAATATATGAGCCCACTTTTGATGGTTGGAACTAAATCCCTCTTCAATCTTGCAATGATCTCAGGAGCACTCTCGCCTGTGAATCAAATCAGAAAACCATTAAAGCGAGTATGAGTTTGCTTACCAAAATAGTTTGCACCAGAAAGGTTTCTGGTCGCTAAAGTTGGTAGTGAGGGTGTACTGCATGTAAGGTTATCTGAACACAGTTTCTCGTATCATGTTCAACAGTACAAAGTAGGCATAAATGTTTACTGCATGCAACCTTATCCTGAGACCAGTAGTACTGTGGTCCATGAGGCCATAGGACACCGAATTTACCAAAACTCACTTGAAATGACTATGAGCTGCATACAAAGAAGCATCTCAAGGCAAGTAGGTGGCAGGGGGTGGCGGTGAAAAAACACGAAACATTAACATTAAATGGTCACCAAGAAAGCATTAGCCATGTTTTTTTTTTAAATATGTTGGTTGTCAGTCAAACTTAGTTAACACCTCTAAGGATCAAAATGAATCAACACAGGCACCATAAAGACAGACACCAGTTTTCATGTGACAACTAAGAACTTATGTCGAAATGTAAACAAGAGAAAACAAAAATGAGTGGTTTATCTTATCCAGAACATCCCTATGTAACTTGTAAATTTATCTCCATCTGACATGGTTAGTCAATCAAACAAGCAAACTGAGTATTACAGGAATTCTGACCCTAAAAAGGCAAGAAAGTCATGTTGCTCTCTGAGAACAGTGCAAGGGTGGCACCCATGTTTTTCGTATTTTGCAGACTGCCACTTATACTCAAAAAGTTGGTTATTATCGTCACTTTCATATTTTGGCACACTAGACACATTTTACCACCTGATATTTGAGCACCATGTTGGGGATTTTAATTCATATGTACCAGACTGAAAGCACAAATGGTAAATCGTCACTTTTTAAAAATAGTGTGGATATTTACAAAAGCTCAGCTCTACAGTAGATTCGAATTTCCTCAATTTGTTTATGGATCTCATACATTCAGATGTATTCATTTCTATATAGCCTACAGAGTTGTACCTCTGGTTGCATTAATTAGATCTACAAAGCCTTAGCACACATTGGATAGCAAGGCATGCAAAGACCAGCAAGAAGTTGAAATTTAAACATGAACAGAACACAGTGGAAAAGTTTGATTGGAGGAAGCTATCTCTTCGAACTACATAACGATTCTTACATTATAAATCAACCAACATAAACGGTGTTAGAGTTATATATGAAATTTGAACCCTTAGTCACCTGTCCACCAAGTTCGAAATAGGAAATACTCATAAAATAATTTTCTGAACAAAACACTAACCAGATCAAATCAAATATACTAACAAAATGCATGCATGCATGATCATTTCTCAATCACATCATACTGAAAAATGACAAGGCTCATTTCAACAGAAGTGCAAGCCTGCTTGCAAATGGACCTTGCTTTCATTTACATAATGCAGACAGAATAATTAATCTTACATGTGCAGTGTCAGTAATTTGTACCGGAGACATTAATAGTTGCATCTTACAAAAATATGTGAAAAAAAAGAGCACTCACTGCACAAGTGGTGTGCTATTTTGAACACTAGACCAATTTGGTAACTGAGATTATTGGAAGGCTATAAGTGTATTTTCTTTTATTTGGAGCAGGGAAAGAGTATTTAATAATTTGAGGAAGCATTGAGTAACTACTGCCATCTCAAATCCCATATTCTTAGCTTTTTTAAGAAAAATAAATAAAAGTTATACACAGATACAAATTTAAGGAAAGAGAATAGATCAAGCATGCCATATAATCGCATAATCATTTATATTATAGCATCATCAAAGCAGAGTAATGGTCAGCACATGAAACAGCAGAGGCAGAGTTAATAGGGTAGCATTATCAAGATACAGTAAGAGAAGCAAATCACAAGAGAAGTATTGAAATCCAGCAAATGTTTTTGTGCAAGAGAAAGTAAATGAATATCAGGAAGAGAAGTCAAAGTATCCCAAGTATGTCTATATAGTGGCATACGGGCTATAATACCTTGTAATCCTGCATTGTATGAGAAGAAAACTGAGTTAATAATTGGTCCATAAACTGCTTGCCCTAGGAACATCTTCTTGAACGTGTTCACTACATCCTTTTTTGGGAACACTTTTGAGACAAAGTTGAACCAAAAATGTAGGGTAGGTCCTGAAATCAACAACCCATAACTAGCCATACGCAGGGTCCTAAGAAAATCAGGTGAATCCTCAGGACCAAGTGTGAGCAT
Source organism: Phragmites australis (assembly GCF_958298935.1). Lineage (NCBI taxonomy): Eukaryota > Viridiplantae > Streptophyta > Magnoliopsida > Poales > Poaceae > Phragmites > Phragmites australis. Next base: position 17,148,000 of record NC_084942.1, on the reverse strand, counting down.
CTGACAAGGCAATAGCAAAAACCAAAGAAATCATGTAAGAAGCAACATCTGGTCATATATATTAAAAAGCCAGAACACATAGCAGCACGAAGTCCCAGCCAAGGGATACTAACAGTCAAATGAATGAAATGATCAGAGTAAACATGGCAGGGCTAACGAACATAAGACTCCTGGTTGCAAAAGTAATCCTATCACCCATTTTATGCAGAGTTTGGAGAAACTAAAAACTTATTTACTTATAGAATACTTGCTACCTATGAGTTCATGCAAATGGAATACATAAACTGTAGATCAGCTTCACCACATATTTCAATGGCTGTCCACTTAATAGATATGCAAATCAAGAGAGACATTCAGAATGTGGCACAGCATTACCATATCATCTAACATGCTAACAGGCTACCATTTCTTACAGATTCTAGATATTTGCAGCAAAAGGAGGGTATGCAATACAGATGTGTTACATATTTTGGTAGATTAATGGTTCTAAACATCTATTGCACCTCACAAAGGATCACCGTGACAATTATGCCATCGATTACAACAGCCAACAAGTTTACCAGCCAATAGAGCTGGCAGTTACATTTTCAGTAAGCATCACTTATCCAAATGCATGATGGTGGTAATTGGGCACCACGTCTCCAGCTCCTAATAGGATCCTTCCCCCATTCTTCCCAGACTATATTTTGGATCAACTCCCGCCCAATAGCGCAATATCATTCTGTTAGTACTCAAGATCCACTGCCACTGCCAGCAAGGACCACATTCTTGATAGAAAACATCACACACAAGCTTTACAATGATCAGCAGGTCAACATAAAAATCTACACATCCTACTATAAATTTGCCACGTTGTATTCTACATGCAATGGTACAGCAGCATTTTTACAAGCAAATACCCCGCAAAAATTGATCGATCCTTTGCGATTCCGCACGTCCCTATTTCCACGAGGAAGGAAAAGCAAGGCTGGGACTTTCCGTGCGATCGGGGGAGGCAGGAAGAGCCCTACCTGGGAGGAGAGGTCAGCTGCGGTGAAGATGGCTGCAGCGGTGACGCTCTTGGTCAGCACAGGCCGCGCGTCCAGGAGGCCGAGGTACCACCCGACCACGCCCGCCCCGGCCCCCACCGCGCCAGTCCTCCTGCTCGGGGGCACGAAGGCGGGGGCGAGGCGCGAGGACGCCATGGAGGGAGGAGAAAGCGGCGGCGGGAGGGGCGGCTTGGACGAGATGAGGCGGGAGCGAAAGTGGGACCAGGGTGAGGGGCTGGTCCCATGGGGGCTGCGGCGGAGAGGGAGGACGAGGCGGCCGCCGGCGTGGAGGGCTCCACTGGTGGCCATGGCGGTGGCGGCGGCGGCGGCGGCGGAGAGTGGTAGGTTTCTTGGCCGCCCGGCGGTTGCGGGGTTTAGGGGGTTTGGGGGCGTCCGGGGAAAGCGGAGGTGGGACCACGCGTCAGTGTCTCGCTCTCTTGTAAAGTTGGGAACGGAGGCCTGTTTTTAAGCTGGAATTTTGAGAGAGAAATAATTCGTCTATGATCGCCCTTCGCTACTTGGTGGTTGTGCTTAAAGGTGTCCAGCTGATCGCGCTAAATGCGCCGGCGCGAGGCATTTTAGGCCTGACTTAAGCACACCATGGTCCTGTAGAGAACGGGCTGGATCAACACGCCACGAATAGTAGATCATGTCTAGATCAAGGCTAGAGGCCCAGTACATCGGACCAGTACAGTATGACTGTTTAAATTTTTTAGTTTTTAGAATATATATAATTTATTTAAAGATAATATTACATATAAATTTGTGATGTAATGATAGTGCACTTTACTCTTAGTATAAGATTACAAGTTCGATTTTAAATAACACCTATCTATGATCCGTGTGCCTGAGCCTAAGATTCGGTACACAAGCTAGCACGACACGGCCTGCTTGGCTAACGAGCTAGCCGTGCCGTGCATAGGTCATTTTGCATATTTAGCAGCCATCTGGGATCGATTTGTTGAGGTAGCAGGGCACATCACATGTTAAGTCTCCGATGATTACAAACAAGCAAACAGGATAAAATTCCGAAAAAGGGATTGAGCATTTGTTTTCCATCCCATTTAGAAATAGTGGTCGTCTTAGAATGTTTGATTATTAAAGTACACAGAATTATTTATAGATCTTTCACATGAAAAATGAAAATAGCAAATCTGGCATCAAAATATTTCCTTGTCATTAGAGTCAGAGGGAGTATTGTTCCAGTATCCACACAAAACTATCGGTTCAATGTGTAGTGAAAATCGAAACCGTTCTTATCAGAGGGAGTATCAATCAAAATTTTCCACCAGACAGCTTCCAGCACCCTTTCTTCTGGAACAAGAATCGCTGAAAAACACGAGCCAGTAATATGCGAGGTGATCAAAATTTCCTGTGGAGCAAACAACTGAGGATCTCACAAGCTTGTATATGGCAGCAGACCATGCTGCACTGCATCCTTCCTGCCCTTCCACTGAAAGCAATGGAGATAACAGAGGAATTGAAACTGATGACAATAAAATCAGGAGCTTTATTCCACTCTCAGACATCTCCTAGTACCACTCACATGCATGTGATACTTATGCCTTTCCCTTTTGTTCTTTTGATCTCATTTTTTAACAGTGCCATGTTCCTATGACACTAATGTCAAATCTGGAGCAGCAAAAAAATATTTGCCCCTTGCAGCAAGAAGATACAAGAAGCAAAAGAAATGCTTTATCTTTAGTTTTGCACCTCAGCTAGTTGTCCTGCAACGGGGGAATCAGATCCCATGATCAGATGAAATGTATGGGGAAGATGGATCAGGTAAGAAGTACCGTATGGGAAAGTCTAAGGACAGTACTGAACAACATCCAGTAAGAACAAACCATAACACCCTTCACCAAGGAGATTTCAGTAATAGCTTTTCTACTAGTTGTGTTCTGTTCCCATCTTTTTGTTCATAAAACCTTTAAGCTCTTTGCTAATAATGCTGGCTGCAGCATCACTTGTGCTGTCTCATGATTCCACAAGTAGCAACAGTACTGCCCAAGGACTGTACTCGGCCAGGCCAACTCCATATTCTGGGAGCATCAGTTCCAATGGTGTTTTGTCCATAGGGGTCCAATCGGAGGCTCAGACGCTCAAATCAGAGTCTCAACTAGAAGCTATCAACAGCGAATAAAATCATTTATAATCCTTCAGATCAGTAATAAACCCCACTCCTAGCTAACTTTACTGTGTGATAAGCCTGTCCGATCATTCATAATCCACCAAAAGTGCAGTGTAAATGTTATCGCCCTAGCCATGGTGGTAGCATTGCACCTGCAAAGCTACAACTAGTGTATAAATACCAGGGCTGGGGAAGAGAATGGTACCAAGCGAGGAGGAACAGCCATCTTGGTCGATACCAAGGACAACCACCGGCACATTTTGGTGCCCTCTCCAGTCTGCGTCAATGGGCCGCCATGCACTTGCGAAATCGACATGTCTTCTCCGGTAATTAGTCATCCACTCTGAACCTGCAATGACAAACCAGTGATCAGATGTTCGTGCTTGTTGCTTCCAGCTTGATGCTCTTCAAACAAGACTGAACACTGATGATAGATCTCATATTGTACTGCAAGAGACTTGAATTGCCACATGCAGCATCATTTCAGCCCTTTGAGTTAACTGCTTATATTGTCATACACAGGGAATTTAAGAACAAACAAAGCTCTAACCTTGTGAGGCGACTGGAGCCAGCAGAAGCAAGGTCAGCAGAAGCAGCACTGTGGGTGCCGCACCCAAGGACAGGGATATACTACCCCAAGGGCTTTGAGTGGGTCATGGAGGATGTCCCCAGTGGCGCAGCTTCATTCCGGCAGTCATACTGGCTCAGGACCGGGGAGAGAGACAGCAAGCTCTCCCACATTGAGCGATGCCGCATCTCTTGACCATCCGTTTGTTTAGATGTATGAGAGGCTTTGCACTGGAAGAATCACTGAAAGACACAGTTGTGCAAGCCATCATCACTAGGACAGGCCCATGGATGCTATGACACACTTACCAGTTGTTCTGATTCACAGCGTGCAGGCGCAGCATCCACCTGACAGATCAGGAACAATGTCTACCTTTCATTTCTCACTCCTATTGGTTCTCTATAAATAAAAGCTATCCTCAGTTGTACCTTTGGAACATCCTTAGCTAGCAGCTCAGTTTTAAGCTTGCCCTACTGATTATCCTAATCCTCATCCCAAAGAGATCAATTTAAGTTTTGTTTCTCATACTGCTATGGGAGAAGCAAGCATGGAAGGTCATAACACTGTCTAGAGATGACAGCTGTATAACATGTAAACAAAATCAGAGATACTCACAAAAGTAACAATAAACATTAGTGAAGAGCATTCGACCAAGAAAAGTGAATAACATGTAGGCCTCCAGTTAGGGTTATTCTTTCCTAGTTGAAAATCCCGTCCATTACCATCATTCTGGTTACAACAGAACAGAAAATAAGTGTAGCATAACTTTGCTACCAAATAACATGCAGGTATGTAATTAAATTGCAATTCAGAGGAGGACACACGGAACATGGCTTCTGCGAATTATATGGCGACAGGCATACTAGCCATAAGGACGAGACTTTTCAGCAAGCTTCGGTGCTTCATCTCCTTCAGCCTTCTTCTGAAATTCAATGCCCTGAAACTGGACTCTTGAAGATCGATACTGACAACCATAAGCATTGCCAAAGCCCCATCCTAGCCCAAGACCAACTCCACATCCCCCACCTATTAACAAAGACAATTTTTAATGAAGTAACAAGTAATTGAAGTGATGTAGATTCATATAGTAATTGATAAGCTAGTAGTAGTACCGATGCCCAAGCCAAACACATTCAGAGGCATTCCTGTGGTAGAAAAGCAAAAAACAAAAGCATGTTATCTTCTGATCAATGGTCATGCATGGGCATAATCAATGAACACTAGAAACACACAACAGCTAGTAAGGCATGATGGGACCATATGCTCATATCATAAACAACTATCGCAGAATATGTAAACTTGCAAAAGGAAAGTTTTGGTTCTCAATAAATTTGGGTACAAGGCAGAATCCAGTTACAAAAATCTCTATCATCCGGGACTACAGAAATATAGCTTTCTAAGTTCAACTCACAGAATTTGAGAAGATTAGCTAGCAGCTAGCTAATGACCTTGTTCTCTCCGCAAAATAATGCACCATTTGTATAGAATGCATCTAATTTTGGCCCAAAAAGATCAGTGAGTACAGCAATATAATTTCTGAGGAACAAAGAATATCCGATCACTCTCTGCTCCCGGCTTAGGAGTTGACTGTTGACAGTTCTACCGTAGATTGTCGTGCAGTTTTAATTAGCGACAACCTTTTCTATAGGTTAAGACGTGGCTCAACGTAATTTAACACATTTTTATAGTAACAGCATGTTGTTATGGGCAATCAGTTTCACATTATTTCACAACTGCTTAATAGTTCATTCGCGAGTCATTACTGTATACTCTATAGATACTTAGATAGGGTAAACCCCTATGCAAGTGTCCGGAACAAATATGTATCATTGTATGAGCAATGTTGGGTATGCATAAGGTATTCCTTAATCCGCTTTGTAACTGGTTAATGGTAAACAGATACTAACCAAGTCATGTATACCACTACAAATTAAACTCCATTCTCCCAAGTCATCACAATAGCAAGAAGCCATCGCTAAATGAGGCTACTCATGAGTCATGACCAAAATTGAAGCCACACCAAGGTTAACAACATACACAACAAATAATCCCAAACAAGATCATCGAGCGTTCAATTCTACAAGCCAACAATTTTTAATTCTCTCTTCTTTTTCTCTCAAAATATCAACAATTCGGTGTGGGGGTAAGAATTAAGAATTGTTTGTGCCTACAACTTTGGCAAGGATTAACAGACTGAACTTCCCCATGCGCAAAAATGAGTAAACTCTCACCTCCGAACCCCCATCCGACGCCGAACCCGCAGCCGACCCCGAAACCTGCACCGAATCCAACACAGAACGGAAAAATCAAGAAACCTAACAAGTTGTGAGCATCTACATTCAAAAACAGTAGCAAGATCCGATCTTGACGGCTGGGAGATGGAGTGGAGAATCGAGCTGGGCAGGCGGCTCACCTATCCCGATGCCGGGGCCAGTGAAGGTGCTGAGAACCATGGATGGCGGACGGCTTCCCTCCCGCTGCTCGTGCCCTCAGGCGTATGGATGAGAGAGAAAGCCAACCCAACCCAGCGCACTTCGGTGGTGAAGACGAGGTGACGTCACCAGCTTAACGAGCCGGGCCGGGTCGGACCGTTGGACCCACCCTCCTGGCCCAGCATCATGTAGGCCCATATCTAAACCACTGTCTGACTAGTGGGGCCCAACGGTCTCCCACGTTGAGAAACGGATAAGGTTTTCAAACGCGTGCTCGTAGCAATCTCGACCGTCCGATCCCTCATCACCTCTATCTAATAACCTCACACCATTCTCACTGGTACTCAATCTTGCCTATTGTCGAAGGGTTAACTCCTGTCGCAGGGATTCTCAGGGATCCTTTTTTAGATTCGGTCGGGGGATGATTCTGAATATGTTTGCTAGAGAAATAAATGGATGTAAATACGATGGCTGGTAGGATGGAATGATCTAATGCAGAAAAGAATAAATGCACTGAAGGTTTAGACAGGTTCGGGCCGCACGGAGACGTAACACCCTACTCCTGTGTGGATGCTATAAATGTCCTGAGAATTTCTCCCAGAAATGTGCTGGTTACAAGAATGTCTATCTATCCTATATCTTGGGGCTCCTTGTTCTTCGGTTTCTATACTCGTACGAAGGTGTTCTTCGATCTGTGTGTGTCTGTGGGCTTTGAGTGCGCTTGGACTTCTCGACCTTCTCTACTTCCTTAACTTCTTCAACCTTGCAGAGCTTGTCGAGCTTGTCTTTATCCGTGCTGCCGGCCGCTTTAAATACCCGCCGGTGGTAGCGTACCCCGAATGAGAGGGCACGAGTTCCAAGGTGCCATAAATGGAAAATACGTCATCATGGCCTCTGCGCGAAGTGATGGGGGTTGAAAACGCACCCTGCGGCGATTTTAGGTGGAGAATTGTGCTGCGCGGTTGCAATATTTTGTCCTCCCATTTTAGGTTGTATGAGGAGGAAGTATGGTGATGTCAATTGTGGCCAGCACTCAGCAGTCAGCACTATGTAATAAGTGGGAGAGGGAGTGTAGTGAGTAACGACTATATTTGCTACCATGGGATAGTGTAATTGCAGTAATTTGATTGACGAAAATATGCATGTCTGGGTTGCAGTGCTTGTTCCCCCTGTTAGATTGTAGAATGCCAACTAAGAGAAGGTAATGATGTCTGTGCCTATCACTGTGTATACCTATGAAACACCGATACATGCAAATGGTCTCTATCCCATAGAGATACACACCTATATTTTATTGACATGAGTGGTATTATAATCAAAGCATCAATCTTTTGAGTGGCAAATCATTAACTTATTCCTCTACCCTAGTCGACTCCGAGCCACAACTCATGCAAACCCGCACGCCTTCCTCTAGCTACCACACCCGCAACGGCGACGCCCTTCGTCACTTGTCGACGACAAGTCGCTATTGAGCCTCATCGATCGGTGAGTTCCTTTCCTCCCCCTTTTCCTCCTAGCTCCTGCATGGGCGGCACGGGCAGCATGGCCACAGTTGCTCTTCGGTCTTCCATCTTCCCCTCTCGGTTCTTCTTCATAGTGGTGCTAATGCATCGTGTAATCGTGCTCACCTCAGCACCATCGGTTGCTTTAGAAGATGGCAATAGCAACTTCAAGTAATGGTGTTGATGCAACCTCCACTTATATTAGGGCTCCACTATGGGATTCTGTCACAATTATAGAGAGACCTAAACCCGATGGAGGCAATACTAGATGGAAATGTAATTATTGTCCATATGTTGGATTTAGTAGCTATACTAGAGTATAAGCACATAGAGTCAGGCCGTGCCCAAAGGTGACAATAGATGTTCTAAATTTGAAACTTTTAGTATGTTATGTAATAAACTTAAGTAGGACATGGGAGCAACTTATTACTATTTTTTAAATAGTAAAGCATATCCGCGTATTGGGTTTTTTGAGAAAATGGTGTATCCCTATATTCGTATCAATCCGATACTAATACACGTATTTGTATCGGTGTTCCATAGGTGTATACTATATAGTTGGGGCAGCTGGTGTAATGATCATGCTTGTCACCATTGGCCACATTGTGTTTGCCTGACTTTAAGCCTATAATGTCAATTGTTCCATAGTATTTGATTACGCCCTTGTTTGTTTTACATGGTCATCTAAAATACTGAACTTAATCTTCAAACCTTAATCACAGGTAGCTCATTAGCTAATGTCCTTGAGTAACTATGTATGAGTGGGATTTGGGGATCAAGTAATTTCTCTTCAATAAAGGCTTACAGGCACTCAATGGAGCATGTAGAAGTACACCCTGCCTTCAAATGGTTGTGAAAATCCTCCTGCCAGATGAAGCACAAAGTTTTCTTTTGACTCTTAATGAAGGATAGCTTGAGCACCAGAATTATTTTACGCGAAAGAAAACATGCACTTGGACTTATTCTTGTGAACTCTGTATCTGGCAGGTTGAGGAGGATGTTGCTCACCTTTTCTTGCACTGTAATTTTACAAAGCGATGTTGGGCACTATTGGGACTCCAAGTACCACAAGACATTCCACTAAACATTCTAGTTCACTTCAAGAACATGCTGCAATTGCCTTTTTGCGATGGAAATTATAATCACAATGAGTTGGAGCATCTAGACTACACGAAACGACTGGTTTTATAATAATAAGGATCCTACAGTGGAAGATTGCCAAGCTAAGTTTAGACATGAGTTTACCCTGGTTATTCACAGGAAAATCCAAGCTACTTCTGTCGAATATCTAACTATGGGATATATACATATAAAGAGTATACCGTATATGAATAAAGTATGTCATGTGCATGCTTAACAACTTCGGATATTATGGAACTGAATCTAAGGTACCTGATACTCCTGGAGATCCAGAAGGCACATATTAGGAAGATCTCGATTGGTTACCCAACTCGAGAACAACTAGTATCCCAGCAGGATTTATCTGATATTTCTTGGTGGACAAGATGAAGGTCTCCCTATCGACTACGACGAGATAGGAGACGGTACAAGACCCCTATATAAGGTGGGGACCCAAACTCCTAAAGGAAGACTCTTTTTTTCCAGAGAAACACAACTCATCTGCAACTCGATGCAAGCGCTGGGGCCATAGGAGATACTCTGCGACTTCATTATTAGTCTAGTTTAGATCCCATCTACTCCTTGCAATGGATCTAGACACATTACTTGTACTCGAGTGAATACAGAGACATCATCAACCACATATGATGTAGGGTATTACTTCAATCGGGGGGTCTGAACCTATATACATCATATGTGCCTCGTCTCTTGTTCAATTCCTAGATCACGAAAACAACCCCGTTATTCTTATAGACATATTGTTAGGGAAAACCCCTTGATAGTTGGCATGTCAGGTAGGGTTCTTCTGCTTTTTAAGATCGACTTTGTTTCAAGTGCACATTCATACCAGATTCTCTGACACCGGCTTCTACGACCGCTTTGAGTCACCAGCAATCGCTCTCGAATCGTCTCCAGCTGGATCGAAGATAACATTTGGCACTATGGTTTTTCGCTGGGACAATTAGGGTGGACTGATCCATACCTGTATTCTCGAGTCCAACCCATTGGATGCATACCGCAAGGTAGGACACCTTGAATGATCCCAAGGAGACCAATGTTCTATAGTTCATGAACACTGACAGTGACACGAATGGTGATGACAGTTCCATTGACAACCAAAGTAGCTGAATAGATCAATTCATGTTTATGGCTAGAGAAACTGAGGCCCCACCTACCAATCTGATGGTGGTAGATTCGAATGCCATGGTGAATAATGCCACGGCAATCGTCGAGGATCTAGCAGTGGCGGTTGCCAACGTCAGCAACGTTGGAGATATACCACAAGGAACATCTGCACCCAGAGCTCTATACACTCCTAATACCATCGATCATAGATGAACCACAGGAGGACCGGTGCCTCCTGGTCTTCAACGATGGCTTCCAGTAGGCACGCCTCCACCAGCACCTGTCCCAAGATCGAGGAACGAACTCCCTCAAGGAAGCCATCATGAGGCTTTATCGGCTCAACCGCAGCCGAGCCTCAGCAATGACATTTTTAGCACTCCAGATGCTAATGTCCAGGGAGTCCATCTGATTCTGAGATCTCTTCTGGAGTTGGATCCGATGAATTCTTTAACCCCTATGGTTAATCAAGTCAGGACCCTACTCGATGCGGCTCAGATCCAAGTTGCTCGAGCTAACAATCTTGGCACCTATAGGTCCCCCAGCTGGCAAGGTGCTGGTTCGAGGAGCCATGGACACGGATGCTCTCGAGTAGAAGGGTCGCAAGTAGTCAGCTCGGGAGGTCAACCCGAGTACAGTCCTGCAGGTTGAACTGCAACTGCCCCGTCCATGAGCGCAGAAATCAAGGAGACCTAAGGAACCGCATCCCTCACAATAGATATGACTTACAGGAGGTTATCAATAACAATCACGAGGAGTGTTGTGAGGATGATCGACGCTACAACGATCGCAGATCTCCAGGATAGAGCGATCGACGTGACTCCCCTGTTGTGAAGGGACCTACGTGATAGTCCTCCTCCTCCGCTTCCTGAGGAATTCGATGGAGGTTGTAAAGCCTTCATCCTAGAGCTCCGCTCGATACGGTGGCCCAAGAAGTTCAAGGCGGGCCTGATCTAGAAGTACGACGGAAAGCTCAACCCTAACGAGTGGTTGCATATCTATACCACCGTTATCCGAGCAGCGGATGGTGATAACAAGGTAATGGCCAATTACCTGCTAACTGCTCTTGAAGGACCGACAAGGTCGTGGTTGTTGAATATGCCTCCCAACTCTATCCAATCATGGGCCGAGTTGAAGGCGCAGTTCATAGCCAACTTCAAGGGTACTTTCGAGCGCCCAGGAACGGAGAATGATCTCCATCAACTGAACCAAGGAAAGGATGAGTCCATCCAAGACTTCATCCGATGATTCAATGACAGGAGAAACACGATCTCGAATATTTCTGGTGAATCGATCATCATCGCTTTCAAGAGAGGCATCAAAAACACAGATCTAGTCGGGAAGCTTGCTACCTGGAAGATCCAGACGGTCAAGGAGCTCTTTGAGTTGACTGACAAATCTACAAAGAAAGTCGAAGCTCAGGCACATGCCAAAAACCCTTAGCCTAGCAAGGACAATCCCAAGTCCTCAAAGAATGAGGGGAAGAAGGGCAAGCCTGGTGACAAGCACAAGAGTTCGGACACGACTGTGGCCACAGTCGATAGGAGCAAGTCGCGCAACACCGGGGATAGTAAAGTCTTGAGTCGAGGTAGCAAGAAGTGGTGCTCCGTTCACTGGACCAACTAGCATGACTTCGACGAATGCTACGTCCTCAAAAAGAATGTCAAAGAAAAGCTCAAAGTCGTCGATGCCGAGCATCATGGAAAATAGGCTAAGCCAGACGCTAAAGGTGACAAGCTCGAGTTCCACAAGCCTGACCAAAGTTTGGCACACATCTTCAGAGGATCCGCCGCGTATGAGTCCAAAAGATAATACAATGCGGTCGAACGAGAAGTCAACCTGGCTCTCAACGGGCCTACTCGGTACCTTAGGTGGTTAGAAGTTCCGATTACCTTCAACCAAGTTGACCATCCGCCTATAGTCCCACATCCTGGTCGATATCCAGTCGTGGTACAACCGATTATCCTCAACATCAAAGTTTATCGAACCTTGGTTGACGGGGGTAGTTCACTTAACCTCATCTTCGCCAAGACTTTAGACAAGATGGGGATTGAGAGGTCAGAGCTAAAGAAGGGAGTTGAACCTTTCCATGGCATAACCCCCAATTCATCGATGATGCCCCTTGGCCAGATCGAGTTGTCAGTCACGTTTCGCACGTCTGACAACTTTTGCATAGAGAAGCTTACCTTCGACTTCATGGATTTCGAGACGGCATACAATGTGATCCTAGGCCACCCAATGCTAGGTAAGTTCATGGTTGTCGTGCACTATGCATACCAAACACTTAAGATCATGAGCCCTAAAGGGGTCATAACTGTCAAAGGAGATCAACGAACAACAGTCAAGTGCAACAAGTAGAGCCTGGATATGGTTGAACACTTCAATCGATTGTCAACTACTTCAAAAGGTGCAGAGTCCAAGTGCCACAAGACGCCGGTCACTCCAGGCTTGTAAGCCTTACTAGCACATCCCAGTCTGACGATGCTGTAAAGGAAGAGACCAACGACGGCGCTAAGGACAAAAGAACTGATGGTGGTGTCAAGGCAGTGCCCCTCGACCCATCTGAACCAGCCAAGATGGTCAAGGTCGGGGCTGGTCTCGACCCAAATAGGAACTCGAGCTCATTGCTTTCCTCTGGGTAAACCAAGATGTGTTTGCATGGCAACCGTCCGATATATCCAGGGTCCCTGGAAGTAATCGAGCATCGACTAGCTGTTAAATCTGACACCAAACCTATGGTGCAGAAGCAGTGAAGATATGCTAAGGATAAGAAACAAGCCATCTAGAACGGGGTTGACAAACTCCTAAAGGCGGGCTTTATTTGAGAAGTTCATCATCCTACATGGAAGGCTAATGGTAGGTGGAGAATGTGTGTCGACTTCACCAACCTCAACAAAGCTTGCCCCAAGGATCTTTTTCCTCTCCCGCGCATCGACAAGATAGTCAACTCTATGGCAGGTTGTGCGTTACTGTGTTTTCTAGATGCCTATTCGGGGTATCACCAAATCAGCATGTGAGTTGAGGACGAGGAGAAAACTGCTTTTACTACTCCTTTCGGTGCATTTTGTTATGTAAAGATACATTTTGGTTTGAAGAATACCGGTGCTACGTATCAAAGATGTATTCAGAATTTTTTACAACCCCAGATTGGGCGCAATGTAGAAGCTTATGCCGATAATATTATAGTCAAGTCTAGAACCAAAGATGCATTGATTAACAACCTCAAGGAAACATTCGACAACCTCATGAAGTATCACATTATGCTCAACCCTGAAAAGTACATGTTTGGCATGTTGTCTGGCAAGCTTCTCAGCTTCCTGGTGTCAAGTCGAGGCATTGAGGCTAATCCATAAAAAATTGAGGCTCTCGACCAGATGCGGTCACCTCAAACACTGAAGGAGGTTCAAAAACTAACAGGATATATAACAGCCCTTAGTCGAGTCATTTCTAGGACGGGCGAACGAGGGATGCCATTCTTCAAGCTACTGAAGAAAAACGACCGGTTCGAGTGGACGGAAGAAGCGGAGAATGCCTTTAAAGACTTAAAAAGGTATTTATGGTCTCCGTTAATTCTTACCCCGTCTAATGAAACAGAGGAACTCTTTTGGTATATTGCATCTACCCCACAAATTGTAAGAACGGTCCAAAAACCTATTTACTACGTGAGTGAAGTCCTACACGATGAGAAACTACGATACCCGCAAGTGCAGAAATTGCTTTATGCAGTCTTGATGTCTTCTCGGAAGCTACGACACTATTTCTAAATGTATAAGATCACTATCATGACGACGTATCCATTGAAGGATGTCATACGCAATATGGAGGCTACTGGACGAATCGCCCAATGGGCACTTGAACTCAATGAGTTCGACGTATACTATGCACTACGCACAAGTGTGAAATCAGGAGTATTGGCAAAATTCATCGTCGAATGAACAAGCGTTAATGAAACTAAGCCAAGTGTGGTTGAAGACTACTAGACACTCTTCTTTGATGGATCGCTCACGCTTCAAGGCTCGGGGCTAGCATCATACTCAAATCTCCGACGGGCGACGAACTCAGGTACGTTGTTCAATTATATTTTAAAGCTTCCAACAATGTTACAGAATACGAGGGACTGGTAAATGACCTCTGCATAGCTGCATCACTTGGAATAAGGCGACTTCTTGTGAAAGGGGAATCACAGCTAGTCGTAAACCAAGTGCAAAAGGAGTACTAGTGCTGAGACGACAACATAGCGGTTTACTTGTACGAGGTGCGAAAGCTTGAGGAAAAGTTCGAATGGCTAGAAGTAATCCACATCAAAAGGAGTGATAACTCTGGTGCAGATGAACTTGCTAGACTCACTTTTTCTCGAGCACCGGTGCCCGTACGAGTCTTTGTTGAGAAACTCCTCAGACCATCCATCCTGATAGTTCAGCGAACGGATGTTGCCCAACCTGACCAGTAGTCTAACCAGATCAACGAGGTAGAAACCACAGACACGATAGTTGCACTACTCGAATGCGAGCTTACTTGGATGACGCTATACCAAGCCTATCTCAAAGGTCGAGACATCCCTGACGATGATGTGTCTATAGAGAAAATTACTCGTAAGTCCAAGCTATACGCTTTGGTAGATGGCAATCTCTACCAAAAGGGGAGTAATAGAATCTTGATGAAGTGCATCACTCAGAAAGAGGGCAATAACTTATTGCTCCATATCCATGGAGGCATGTGTGGTAATCATGCATCTTATCACACCTTGGCCAGAAAAGCTTTTCGTCATGGATTATATTGGCCGACTGTCCTCAAGGATGCTTCCGAGCCGGTCAAAAGTGCGAAAGCTGCCAATTTTTTGGAAGGCAGACCACTCGATCGGCCTAAGCTCTGCAAACAATTCCTCTTTCTTGGCCTGTCTCCATCTGAGGCTTGGATATCCTAGCACCATTCCCAATGGCCCAAGGTGGTTACAAGTTCATATTCGTGGCTATTGACACATGCACTAAGTGCATTGATGCCAAACCCATTGGGAAGATAACCACAGAAGCAGCTAAAAAGTTCATGAGCAGCATAATTACTCAATTCAGAATTCTACATTGGATAATTACAGATAATGGTAGCCAGTTCAAAAGTGGGACCTTTATTGCGTTCTGTGACAAATTTGGCATTAAAACTTGTTTCTCCTCTGTAGCTCACCCCCAGAGCAACAGTCAGGTTGAGCGCACCAATGCTATAATCTTGTAGGGTCTCAAAACTCGGGTTTTTGACAGGCTGAAGGCCTACTCAAAACGATCAGTGAAAAAGCTTGCCTCGGTACTATGAGTCATTCGTACCTCGACTAACAGGGCCATCGGTGAAAACTCCATTCTTTTTGGTCTACGAAGCAGAAGCAGTGCTCCTGACTGAACTGTAGTTCGAATAACCTTGAATGGAAAATTACTTGAAAGAGGAGCAAGAGTAGTTATGAGCGGACAACATCAATTTACTCAAGGAGTACCGTGATCGAGCATCCATTTGAGTGGTTAAGTATTAGCAAATGTTGTGTAGATATTTTAGTTGGAAAGTCCAGCCCAGGAGACTCACTACTGGAGATCTTGTCCTACGAAAGGTGCAGAAATAGGCTCGATGCCATAATTTATCACCTAAGTGGGAAGGACCCTACATAGTAGTTGAAGTTACTCGACCTAGATCAGTTCGGTTATCTACTCCAAACGGTGAGATACTTGAGAACTCGTGGCATATCAATCAACTCCGACAGTTTCATTCATAGATAAGGTAAGTTACAGGTAAGTCGATTACATTCGAATTAACTAACCTATTACGTTCCTTTTCTTTTTCTCTTGACCTACGTGGCAAAAAGTGAAGATCCACCACCTTCAAGAGTTCAGAAGCGTGTGGAGCCCTATTCTCCCTTGAACGAGTCGAGCAACCTTTTATACTCTTCCATAAGGCAACAGCTGATAATCCCAGGAATCGGACGTCGACCATCATAAGGGCCAGGAGAAGTGATCGATCTGAGGACCCTACTGGAGCTGCGAACCGGCATCGGTGAGCCATGAAGGTGATCTGGCGGTTGTCGATGGAGAAGACGATCGCACTTTCTTCGCTGCTTGGGGCTCAGGGGCTTCATTACCGAAAACTTCGTCAACAACCTGGTCAATGATCTCATCATGATCACCACCAGCTTTATCCCTCTCTAGTGTCATTTGCATCACTCACCGCACGGCATAAGCGGTAATAAAGCGCTGCACCCACCGGGAGAGGGGTCGGCCATCCACAAGTGATTTTCTATACTCTTTTCCTCTAGGCCCCTCACTCGATTCCTCCTTGTCAGAAGAAATGATGATGATGCATGGTGGAACCATAGCATGAGGCTTTGGGTAGAAAGTTCCCTCTTCTCTAATTCTTGAGCTCGACTCGAGAGACGGCGGTGGAGTGGAGGCCATGGCTTCAAGCTCTACAAGTTTTACCGAGAAAGGCAAAGGAAGAAATGGAGGAGATAGAGTGGAAATAAACAGCCTCAAGTCCCCTGTATTTATAGCTACGGGAACGGGTCGTACTACGTAAACGGAGCCATCAAGATCCAAAACTATAGCGTGCTCAAGAATGCCTCAGTCACGCTACGTGCTCGGCGGAAGTCGAGGCATCGTGGGAGCATTATGACCAATCTAATTTTTTGGGGGAAAATAAACCAGCCTGAGGATAATTGTTAAAGATTCCATCCAGGTCCCTCCGGAGCCTTGGTCTTCAGACCCTCAGTTAAAGGCTCGACCTCTGAAGTCATCAGATCCCTTCACGGTACCCCTTCGTACCTGCGAAGTCTTCCCTTGGCTTAGCCGGCTCGGTCTCCTGAAGGCTCAGCCTCCCAAAAACCCGACCTCCCGAAGCCTCAGTCCCCCGAAGCTTCGGCCTCCTGGAGCCCCGGCCTTCTGGAGTCCTGCTTCCCAAAGTTTTCACCTCTCGGTTCAATGCCTCCCGAGACCCCCATCTCGGGCTGCTCGGGCTGCCTTCCTAAAGGCTACAAGGTGAGTCAGCAGGCCTTAGGAAAAATCTATCGAAAGGGGAGCACCGGTCATGCTTTGCCTGTAAGGAAGTGACCGGCATTAAAAGCCTAGGCTAATGGATGCCGCTCTGACACTCCGGCGTAATGGTGGCTATCCTGACACCCCTGACAGTGCAACGCGGGGCCGCAATTGGCGATCGGCTCGCCACACTCTAAGGGGCAGGCACCATGATAGTTACCACGGTGGATATTTATCTCCACCGATCGGGTAGAAAGTAGTTATCCGGGATAAGGTCCAGTAATTTGGTCACATCCCAGATATTTGTACATTATGATAACTTGTATGCCAAGCTACGCCTGGCCCTATAAATAGGGGGACATGATCATCTGGGCAGGGGGACGAGCTAGACAGCAAAAAAAACACAAGGGTAAAACACACCAAGTCACGCTGTGATAATCCCCCCAAAGCGATCCATTTTTTCTACTATTAATACATTCGTGGTGTTTCTTCCTCTTAAACTTCGCCTTCAAGCTTGAGTCTCCTCCTTAAGAGAAACTCTCGCCATACTTACTGGGGCAAGACGAACTCTTGCCCCAACACTAATCTCTTCAAAGAGGGATGAATGGTCATTATGACGTGTCAAATCAAAGGTTGCGATGAAAAAAGCATGAACAAGAGAAGGATTTTAATGCTCACCTACCTGTCTACTCGAGTTTACTCGGTGACCACAATATAATTATAATCCAATGCTCAGGGAGCTAAGCCTATCGAGTATACAGTTGAGAACGGTGTGTTGCTGCTTACGCTCTACTTTCTACTCGATTATCACATCGAGCGTAGAGTTGGGGGCTACATCATACTTTTTTTATGCTTTTGCTTCACTTTTTGTCTCTAGTTATCACACCATTCAAAAGGCTAGGAGTCACATCGTATAATATTGAGCGCTTATGCTCCATTATCTACTCGAATCCAGTCATTGAGTAAGAGACAGGGGCCACATCAAGTATGACGCATATGCTCTACTCTCTGTTTCAATTATCACATCTAACAGAGAGTCATGGGCTACATCTCTTACTTTCGTTGCTAAGGCTTTACTCTTCACTTTATTCTGTCATCGAATAGAAGGTCGAGGACTACGCTATATTCCTTTAATTGTATAGGTATGTTCTTTCTTACTCTCTACTCGAGAAATATTCTAATCGACCAGAGAGTTAGGGGCTACATAATAATACCATATTCTTTTGTAAGTATTTTTGCAAAAATTTATCTGGCTTTATGTTGATAGCATTGGATAGAACCAACAGATGCATGTGTTGGGTCGATGATGGACAATTACACCTCATAAGGCATAACAACACTGAGATTGTCAGACATCTCACGCCTAATGCCCAACCAAGGTTATGACAGTCCTAGTCGATCTCATGTGTGCTCTCTGACGAGTCCTTATTCGTATGCTGATCAAATGCGCATGATAGTAAAAGATTGCAAAGGTCCATCATATGTTTTGTTTCTAGTTTTACACTAGTATTTTCCTTATTCCTTTTTTTTGGTCGCCTTGGGTAATTGCTCGAAGACCACGCTTCTAACTCTTTGTTTAGTTGAGATTTTAGGAATTAACAGATATTCGATAAGTGATCTTCGAGGATAATAATAACACTTGCTAATCAGTTTTGAATCTACTTATGTTGGCTCTATTTCATCGATAAGAAAATAGCAAGCAGTAGCATAATAGACAAGCAAAATAATAGTAGTGTTCATAGACATCCCCAAAATATGGATCAAATCTAAATGTTTTGAGTCTCACACTATGGACCATCAACTAGAAGGACTATCTTCACTTTCGCCATTGGACATGCTAAGACCCGAAGACTCAACGAAAGCAGGGATCAGAGGTTTGATGCTTTCCATAATTTTTTATGCCTCTTCTACAGGACATCCGAAAACTGCCGTCACCATCGAGGTGTCGAGATTGGGGTCGTAGCTCTTGAGGAGACCAAGCAAGCATTGTTTTGGCACTGAGGGAGACTGACTGGGTCATGCGATCGAGGGTCTACTCCTCCAGCTCTTGGAGCGTTGTAACGGCTGCTCCCTAATTTGCA
The DNA here is from genome assembly GCF_958298935.1 of Phragmites australis. Classification (NCBI taxonomy): domain Eukaryota; kingdom Viridiplantae; phylum Streptophyta; class Magnoliopsida; order Poales; family Poaceae; genus Phragmites; species Phragmites australis. Next base: position 17,129,013 of record NC_084942.1, on the reverse strand, counting down.
ATTGTAGCATCTCGATCAACCTCTGATTTCTTTGAAATTGTGCCCATTGCATCCCAATCGGCTTTCACCTTCTTCAAAGCATCAGCAACGGCTTTTCGGTTTGTTCTGGCCTGCTTCAGGTTGCCTTGGAGCTTTTCCAAATATTTGTCTTTGTTCTTGATGGTTTTTTATTGCTCATTAATAAGGGCATTTTTGTCCCTAATTACGGACTCGAGAACTGGAAAGAATAGACAAGGATCGGTTAGTAGTTACTCGATGAATGGATCATTTACTGGTGATCAAGGGGGGCACTAACATTCGATTCTTACCAAGCTAGAGATGAGCTCTGCATCCTTTTTTATTTGGCAATTGCTATGGTCGACTTTCAAATATCGGGCCTTGAAAGCAACCACTTTGGTGCTTGTAGCCTTGATGAGGTCCTCTAGAGCCACAAAAGGGTCTTATGTTGAGGTTGATGTCAGCACCTCAGCCTTGTTGGTTTTTAGGCTTGATCTAGAGACATCCACTAAGGATTTCTTAGCTTGAGGAGACGATGGCAGAATAATTGTGGAGGTCGAAGCTGGGTCACTTGCCATTTGCTCCTTTGACTTCTCCAGAAGCAGCAAACTACGATGAAAAGGATCAAGAATGGAGCCAAAAGTTGCGAATCATGACAAATACTCAAATCTAACCTCTTGTTGACTGGGATAAGCACATTGACTTTCGACTTCTGCTTCTTGATTATTTTCCTCCTTGGCATACCGGCAGAAGGATTCTGTTATGTTACAAGGACGGTCAAGGGGTCTGATGAAGCCAAAGTGGCCATTGCCTGTAAGAAATCAGCCAACAACAATGCATAATTTTGAATTTATTGAGTATATTCTTAAAAAAAGAATAACCAATTAAAGGAAGATGACTCGGTAGGAGTTACTGAAAGGACAATGATGTCGCCTAGAGGGAGCAGGTTCATATTTCACATTTCAGGCTTTAAGTTCCTCAATTTTCTCAATGAGGAATTCCACTTGCCTCTCAAGGCTTTCTTCTAAGCCTTCCATGGTGGTCATGAGCTTGATCATTTCAGACATATTTTTTTTGCTCAAAAGATCAAACCCGAGCTCATCACTATCACTAGCACTAGAACTAGCATTAGCATTATTTACCTCACTTACCGCTCTCTTTTTACCTTTTTTCATAAGGCATAATGGAGAATCGGTGTAAGGAGATGAGCATCTTGAAGAGGTGGATGCTTCTCCACCTAGGCTTTGTCTCTCATAGACTTCTATTTTCCTTCAAAATATTAGTCTCACAAATAATAGTAGAAATAGATGCATCAGCATGAGAGCAAAGAGTCATATCATCATGATAAGTAGGCATTTTTGCACTAGATGATATGCAAGGCTTAACAACATTACTAGATATGAAAATTTCATTGTAAGTGTTGTTAAAGTCCAACGGAGGGATTGACACTCACTTACTACACTCACCATTTCATTACCTTGCTCGTTGTTAAATGTTGGTGAAGTGGATGACGGAGTGACATCCTCTTGGATAAAAGAGAAAGTCATTTGGTGCTCTTCATGGTGTGATGATGAAGTAGAGCATTCTACAAATGACGTCTCTGAAAGAAGTTCTTCTTCATCACATTTGGGCTTGTCATATCTTTATTTAAGAGTAGTCCAAATGAGATGAGCGTCTTCAAGCGGCAAGATTGATTCAACAACATCTATACTCAAAGCATTGAATAAAGCATTAGTAGCTTAAGCATTGAGATATATGCATTTCTCTTCCTCTTCGGATGATATGAGTTTATCATTAGAAGGAGAAATGCTTACATCTACAACTCGCTCTATTTGAGTACCCATGGTCCTAAAGATATTAAGCATGCGAGTACTCCACTCAAAGTAATCAGGACCATCTAATAGGAGTGGCTCTATGTGCACTAATCCGCTAGTCGATATCTTTACTCTCTAGGCAGTAAAGCCCGAAAAGAGAGACTTGGATCTGATACCAATTGAAAGGACAATGATGTCGGTTAGAGGGAGGGTGAATAGGTGTTTTTACAAAAATTCCTCCCCTTTTACCTTTGGGCTAAACTTGCAGCAGATTATAAATTAATGGATTTTTCACAAGTGAAAAACCTAAATATGCTAGGCTCAACTAGTGCATAATCACCCTAAATAAGTGTGGAAATTACAATCCTAAGGTGACAACAATTATTCAATTCTAGCAAAAGATATGCAAGAAAACATTAATTGAAAAAGGCTAAAAACACTGTTTATGAGGCTGAAAACACTATTCTGTACAGTTCCAGAATCTCCGGACTGATCCGGATTCTCCGGGTTCTGTATAGAACTGGGCTTGAAATTGAATTTAAAGTACGGGTAAAGAGTTCTAGTTCAAACCAAGTGATATCGTGTATTCCAAGTGATCATTCCACGTAGATCCACGGAGAACCTACAATCAAATACTCACGAACAAGTAGATCGAGCAATATGAACAAATATTGAGCAAGAACTCAAAAGAAAGGGAACAGGAGAGGAGACACAAGATTTATTTCCCGAAGTTCGAATTCACCACCGTGAATCCTACATCTCTGTTGAGGAAGCTCCAATAAGTCAGGTCTCTTTCAACCACTTTCCTCTCCAAGCTCGGTCACACTTGAGCTTGACTTCCACTCTTGATTTCTTACTTTGAGGAGGCAAAATCGAAGCCTTTACAAACTTTCCCGCGGCTCACCACAAGTACGGGAGCTTGCCGGGCAACACCTAGCCAGCTAGGAGGCTTCACCTCCAAGAGTAACAAATGCTTCACAAACTTCTTGCCGATGAACTCAAGTGCTCAAGATTGGATTTAGCTCACTTGCACCCAATCTTCCAATCTCACAATCCAACTCACTTTTCTTCTCAAATCTCTCACTAAAATGGAGTGGGAAGGAGTTCTTTTGGCTCTAAGAAGTGTTCTTTTTCGTGCTTCAGCAGTCCCCAAAGGAGGGGGTTGAGAGGGTATAAATACCCACCTCCAAAAAACTAGCCGTTGGAGACTTTTCTGGCCTGACCCGGAGTATCCGGGGTAATCCGGAGTATCCGGGTCAACTGAAACAACCCAATCCGAGACTCTCTAGCGGAGCCTCACCCGGAGACTCTGGACAACCCGGAGTATCCGGCCCAACCCGGAATATCCGGGTTCAGCACAGCTGACCTCTGAAAAATGGCGATAACTTTTGATCCTGGAGTCCGATTTCGACGATTTTGGACTCTATGGAAAGTTTATTCAAAGGGCTACAAATTCCAAATGAATTCATGACCTAAAACATATAGGATCAAATTAGAAACACTCCAAAACACAATTCGGACACTTCCATACTTTCCGCTCCAGATTTCTAAAAAGAACTCTCACTATGGGTTTAGTTAGAAACTCTTGCGCACTAAGACACGACAATTAGCTTACGTTGAATCCCTCTTAATAGTGCAACATACCTATACTCAAATTCAAATATAAAACTCGTTTGAACCACTTTGAGCATTTGAAAACTTTCAAGTACCATTTCTTTCTTTCAAACCTTGAGGGTTGCCAACTTCCATACCTTCTTATGGATCATAACCCCAACTCACTCTTAAGCACAAAGCACATGGGTTAGTCCATAAAACCTAAATGACAACTTTTATATCTTAAGTTACTTGATCTCCACAAGTAACTTATTAGCCTTCATGCATATTGTCAATCTTCATATAATACCTAACCCCACTCATTCTTAAACACATAGCACACGGATTAGTCCATAAAACTCTATTAACAAGTCATACCTTTAGTTACTTGATCTCCACAAGTAACTTAGCATTCAAGCTTATTGTTAATCTTGTTGAGCTTCTTCTTCTTCTTATGAGCATCACTAAAATCTCAATGACTTTTTATGCAATTCTTTGGACTCATGGCATTTCTCAAAGAATCCATGCTTCATCATTTATGCATCTCCTATGGATGCACTTTCAGTTACCCCTTTGGTTGAGTCATAGGGGCTAGATGCACTTTCAGTTACCCCTTTGGTTGAGTCATAGGGCATGGCGGTCTCTCAGGATGGTGATTGCGAGGATGCACCAGATGTCCCCTGAAAAAGACCATCCACGTAAACCTGGTATTAGCAGGCATTTGCTCGATAACAGAAAAACTATCGATTACTGGAAGATTTTATTTTAATACCAGAGGACTTCTTTGCTTGCTCTTGAGAGGGTTTGGATCATACAGTGGATCAAACGGCAAGGACGATCTTTTTGGTCAGTGAGACCCCTTGTCTTCTTGAGTGACTGGTTCCTTCCTCTTGTCGCTAGCACCTGAAGGAGTGTCATCAAGATCAAGGACCTCATTTGTGAGGATATACTCTTGACGGAAGACTTGATCCTATGATAAAAAACAAGAAGTCAGATCTAGCAAACAACAAATAGCCCTGTTTTCCTACTTAATGAATCCCCACCTCCGGTCGAGGATTCGTAAGGGAGTAGGGCAAAATGTAACATTCTGGCGCTTTGTCATAGAAGAGTTTGTTCAGACAAACAGTAACTTCTTGCAAGGACAGAGCTAAAAAAGAAATAAGGAAAATCATTCGAATGAGCTCGACTGCAATAACAAATGCAGCAGAGTGCTAATTAACTTACATTTAGTCGCATCCCTGGAGCAATCTTTGACTCCATTGTCCTCCCAAGCCAAGTGTTCCCGCACCTTCAAGGGACTCAATCTTTGACTGATAAAATCTTTGGCTACATGCCACCTAGTTAGGCCACATTGCTTGAGCATGTCAATTCGATTGGCATAGTAGGAGGTGTGGCTGGTCTTGTGGTGTTTCTTCATCCAAGGTAGGATTTGATGGGGGAAAAGGCCTCTACAAATTAAGGGAACTCGATTGGATTAGGATTAGAGACATAAAACCAAAGTTTTTTCCAATCTCTCGACCAGGAGGAAATTAGGAGAACTATGATGTACGAATTCTTCTTTCCGTATCTCAGTTGGAAACCACATCCCCTAACACTTTTATTCTCCTTAAACCTTTTCATCCGGTAAAAGTACTGGAACATATTCAAACTTGGCTCGATGCTGAGGAAGGCTTTGCAAAGATGAACAAAAACTCTAAGCATGGTGATGGAGTTCGGGTTCAAGTGGTGAAGCTTGATTTGGTACCAATTGAGTACATTCAAGAAGAACTTGGAAGGAGGGGCGTTGAACCCACAACAGAAAAATGATTCAAAAACCACGAATTCGTGATCAATTTTGCAGGTTGGGAACTCTTCACCAGATGCAGGCCTCCATTCAACCAAATCGCGATGGGGAACTATTCCTTCAGCCTTGATTCTTGCATCAAGGAGGCCGACCATATCTCAGTCAGGAGCTCTGTCTCGTCAAACTGCTTGGGTGACGCATCGGCGAGCTTCACGTCAGACTCCTCCTCCTGTGAGGAGGGAGTGGGGGTCTTAAAAGGAGAACCGAAATCCATGGTTTCCCGGCGGCGATGAGTGTATGGGAGGAGAAATATGGAGGCTTTTGCAAGAAGGCTAGCGATAAGAGCAAGGAATAACTGCTACAGTTTCGGCTAGTACGGGTAAATAGCCCAAAAACTTACTGTCTTTTGGCAACCACTCACGTCTCTATGGTGCCTCGATTGGCGTGAAGGCGGAGTGATGACATCATGCAAATATCTGCACGCATTAAATGCGCCTATACCCATATGTTCAAATTTCGAAAGGTTTTTTAACTCTACTTAGAATCGGGTGTCGACTAATCAAGCTTTAGTCCTTTCTTGAGCTTTGAGTGCGGTTAACAGTAGGATGCTCGACCCAATTGTGTTTTCACTCGATTCTTGGAATAGGATCCATTCTTACTCGATTCTCTTGACTGCAAGCCTGAACCATCTTACTCAACCAGGCTTAGACTTGATGGTACTCGAGTGGAAAATTGCATAAACCCTTCCTCCCAAGCAGAGTTAGGGGTTGTCGAATATCTAACTATGGGGTATATACGCATAAAGAGTATACCATATACGGATAATTACGTCGTGTGCATGCTTAATAACTCCGTATATTATGAAATCGAATTTGCAGTACCTGATACTTCTAGAGATCCAGAAGGCACATACTAAGAAGGTCTCGATTGGTTAGCCAACTAGAGAACAACTAGTATCTCAGCCGGATTTATCAGATCTTTCTTGGTGGATAAGATGAAGGACTCACTATCGACTACGACGAGATAGGAAGCAATATAAGGCCCCTATATAAGATGGGGACCTAGACTCCCGAAGGGAGACTCTATTTTTCGGAGAAACTCAACTCATCTGCGATTCGACACAAGCGCTAGGGCCACAGGAGATACTCGATGACTTCGTCATTAGTCTAGTTTAGATCTCATATACTCCTTGTAACAGATCTAGACACATTGCATGTACTCGAGTGAATACATATACATCATCAATCACACAGAACGTAGGATATTACTCCAATCGAGGATCAAACCTATATACATCGTATGTGCTTCGTCTCTTATTCGATTCCTGGATCACAACGACAATCCCGTTATTCTTACAGATATATTGTCAGAGAAAACCCTCGACAACTTCCCACTCATTCGCTAATGGATAGATCAGTTCGGCTCTTAGTTCTTTTGCTTTTTTCTTCTTTCTTTGCTTGTTTGTTTCCTTCCTTTCTTATTCTTTGTACCTTATTATTTTTATTAATTTTTAATCTATAGGGTGTAGCCGGGTACACACTCTATTGAAGACAATCGAGTGGTGATAATGCCAATGTTTCCATAGTATCTGATTACACCCTTGTTTGTTTTACATGGTCATCTGAACTACTGAACTAAATCTTCAAACCTTAATCACGGGTAGCTCATTAGCCAGTGCCCTTGAGTAACTGTTTACGAGCGGGTAGCCGGGCACACACTCTGTCGAAGACAATTGAGTGGTGTAGTATGGCGATTGCCAAGTCATACTGTAGAGATGTGGAGGCACATTTCAATCTGCATGCAGGCTGTATGATTGGAGTGGAGTTTCTCTGCAGAAATAAACTACTAAGGATTACTGAATTTTCAAATCTATTCAATCCTTGGTCAATATGGGTTGTAAAAATTTCAAGAACGCCCTGCACCAGGAACAATTTTACGGCCACATACAATCACAGATGCCCCTGCAGAAAAAGCTGTATGGACCACAAACACAGCATGCCGTTTGTTGTGATACCTAATCAATAACTCACCTGGCATTCTAATCTAGCTATCATTTTTTTTTCCTGAAAGTTCTCGCGTCTGCACTTGTGTTTTGGTCATGAAGTGACATTAATTGTTGTTCCTTGGACAATTAGAATAATAACCATTTTGGATCTGAATTTAGAGTTATGTATTAACTTCCAAATTTCCCAAGACAATATTTAATTGTATATTCAGCAAGACAATTTACTGCAGTGCCATATGATGGTAATTGGACTGCCTGGTTCTATTTCATGCATGTGTTGTTGCTTGTGGCTATGACCCGTGTATTTCAATTTTCAACCAGTTAACAATGCAGCTTTCTTGTAGCACATATATCTCAATAGCATTATGAAATTTTCTTTCTTAATGGAATAAACAGTTACTTATTCTATATGTTTCTGCAACCGGGATCCAAATAACAAGAAGATAATCGTCTGTGACGAGAAACCGAAGAAGATATTTGTTGGACGTGACCATGTTGGATTTCTTGAAATCTCTGGGCTGCTCAGTCCCCACTTTCAGAAATGACAGGGTTTATGTAGATCATGCTTTTTTGCACTAGCACTGATTGTTGTGTCAGTATATTTAGCTGAACCTGGTTTTAATGCTGGTTTATAATGGAAATGACTTTTTTTAGTTCAATGGAAATGTGTTCTGTGATGACACACCTTCATCTAGTATTTCCAGTAAATGGTTTCCTGGCTTTTGGCTCTTCATTAATTATTTGTCCTTGATTATTTATGCTTCCATCCTATGCGCCTAGTATCTTAGACCTGGGTGGTGGATCGTCACATTGTTAAAGATTATTTGCCTAATTAGCCACTGATCTCTTAACCTAATACACTAAACACCAATTAACATTAAGCAACGGAAGTAATTAACCTTGATTTGGAGAAGCCATGACGGGTTAGTGAAGAGCAATGACAAAGTACGGTCTCTGGCATTGATGTTGATCGCGCCAGTGTCGTAGTAGATCATCCGGAATTGCCCGGCAATGGTCAGCGGTCTTTGACCACCTTAGCGTTACTGTTTTGATCGGGATATGTTAGGGGAGTAATGAGCACGGGCAAACAGCTGAAACTCAGGCTGTCGGCTCCCTTTTAATGTAGCATTAGTGGGTAGGACCGCAACCAACCGATTTGGTTAGGCCACCAATCATGGCACATGCACAGGGGTTATCAGTTCCCTTGAAATTGATCTGGTCAAGGCGATTAGCCTTATGAGATCATAACTAATATTCTCTGACTTGATCAAATGGCTAACATCATTAGTTCATACTCAACAAAATAGCACACTAAGATAATGCAATCACAATAGCTATAAAAAACGTCACTGGACCTCATAATCTATAGTATACAATTTCATCTTGATATGGATCTACTTATGCCTTAGGAGTTGGTTTTATTGCTTATGGTCCTTTACTCCCAGGATCATGAAATTGAGATCTTAAAATAATAATCTTAGAATTATAGTCTATCAGTTAAACCCATGCCAACAACATGTTCTTTAAATATATTAGGTGGTAAGCCTTTAGTTAGTGGATCAGAAAGCATGAGCTTTGTACTTATATGCTCGACCCCAATGGTTCGATCCTAGATTAATTCTATCTTTCACGACATGATACTTGATGACAATATGTTTGATAGCACCACTTGACTTGTTGTTACTCGAAAAGAAAATAATGGCTTTGTTATCACAGTATATCTTGAGCGGCTTAGTTATGCTATCAACCACTCTTAGTCCCAGGATAAAATTATTAAGCCATACAGCCTGCCTGGTAGCCTCATAATATGCCACAAACTCATATTGCATCGTAGAAGATGCAGTAAGAGATTGTTTAGACATCTTTCAAGAAATGAATCCTCCCACGAGGGTGAAAATATATCCTGAAGTTAACTTCTTTATGTATATGTACCCCGCAAAGTCCACATCTGAATAACCCTTAACATTAAGATTATCAGACTTCTTATATGCGAGCATGAAGTTCTTAGTGCCTTGCAAATAACGCAAGATCTTCTTGACAACTTTTCAGTGCTCTAATCCTTAATGTGACTGATATCTACGTAGCATCCCTGTTATATAAGCTAAGTCAGGGCGTGTGCAAACCTGAGCATAGAGAATGCTCCCGGCTGTTGTAGCATAAGGAATCGTCTTCATTTGATCAATTTCTAATTGATTCCTTGGGATTGAAATGAACTAAACTTATCTTCTTTAACAATAGGAGTAGGTGATGTAGAACAATTATGCATATTATACCTTTTGATCACTCTGTCAATATAAGCCCTCTCGGATAGACTTAATACCCTTTTGGACATATCTCGGTAAATCTCAATGCCCAAAACGTAAGAGGCCTAACCAAGATCCTTCATATTGAAGTTGGATGATAGAAATCTCATGGTCTCATACATCATATCCTTATCACTGCTGACCAATAAAATATCATCCACATAAAGTACCAGGACAATAAATTTACTCCCCTTAACTTTAATATAAATGCAATTATCCACTTTATTTTCTTTGAAGCCGAATTTTCTTATGTCTTCATTGAATTTAAGGTACCATTGCTTAGACGTCTGCTTTAACCCGTATATGGATTTTCTAAGCCTACATCCCATGTGTTCCTTGCATTCCATGACAAAACCTTCCGGTTGAGTCATATACACATTCTCATGCAAGTCACCATTAAGGAATACAATTTTAACATCTATCTGATGTAGCTCCAAATCGTAATGAGCAACAAGCGCCATAATAATTCTTAATTAATCTTTTTTGAGACAGGAGAGAAAGTATCATTATAATTGATCCCCTCTCTTAGAATCATGCTTAGTTTTGTAGACCTAATTACAACCTACTGTTTTGACTCGTCAAGAATTTCTAATAAATCCCATACCTTATTAAAACTCATTGACTCCATCTCATCCTTCATGGCATCACCCCATTTGGACGAATACTCGCTCATCATGACCTCTTTAAATGAGGTAGGATTATCTGCCTTCCCTATGCTATTTGTGCTTTCATTCATGTACATGACATAGTCATTTGGAAGAGCATGCTTTCTTTCTCATTGTGATCTTCTTAAGGGTTCATTAATGATCGCAAAAAGCTTGTTTATGTGACGCTAATCATTAGGTGTTGCACTACTGATTCTAGAATCCTCTTCTTGAGGCTGAACATTTGGAGGTGCAACAACATGAGGTGCAGGAACATTAGCCTCTCGGATAATCAGGATTGGAACATAAACCTGGTTCTCCTCAAAGCTCCCACTAATTTCAGCATTTTCTAATAACTTAGCATGTCTCATTTCTATAAACTTAGTGGTACGGTTTGAACAATAGAAGTGATGCCCCTTAGATCTTTCAGGGTGCCTAATAAAATGGCAGTTAACTATCTTAGAATCTAATTTTCCAATGTGTGAATTAAATACTTTAGCTTTAGCTAGACAACCCCACACACATAAATATCTTAAGCTCGATTTCATCATAGTCCATAATTCATAAGGTGTCTTCAACACTGATTTACCGGGGACCCAAGTAAGTATGGGAGCTGTTGTCTTTAATGCTTTCATCCATAAGTTATTTGACAAACTAGAGTTGTTAATCATGCTCCACACCATATCCATAAGAGTAAGATTATGCCTTTCGGCTACTCCATTTTGGTGATGTTCGCCAAGCATTGAGTAATGTGCAACTACACCATTTTTCAGAAGGTACAGTGTAGAAGGACCAGGGATCTAAACATAGGGAGCATGTCTACCATAGTACTCTCCTTTTTGGCCTAATCTCACTACCTTAATCTTTAAGTTATGTTCATTTTCTATTTCAGTCTTAAATATGTTAGCGAGTGATTCAAAACGGTCACAAATAGAAAAGATGAATCCGTAACAGGAGTAGTCATCAATAAATGTGATGAATGAGTCATATTCATCCACACTCAGAATAGGAAAAGGCCCACATATGTCAGTGTTGATCAATTCTAATAATCTCGTACCGCGGGTGGTTCCTTTCTTAATTTGTTTAACATATTTTCCCTTGATGCAATCAATATAGGAGCCTGAGTCAGAGAAGTCAAGGGAATGGATCATCTCTTCTTTAATGAGATGTTCCATTCTCCCATTCGAAATATGGCCTAATCGACAGTGCCACGATTTCAGTGAGGTCTCATTACATTTATTAACTTTGTTGCACACATTCAGGGCTTCAAATGAATGAAATAACTCAAATTTATAGAGCTTGTCTTGACAAAAACCAAAGCCAATATCATTATTGCCATATCTTATTATACATCTTTTGTTCCAAAAAGTAAATTCAAAATTATAATCATCCAAAAGAGAAACAAAAATGAGGTTCCTACTTAAGGTGGGAACAAAGAGTACATTATTCAAATGAAGGGTAGAGTCATTTTGCAGCACTAATGGAGGATCTCCTATTGCTTCGGCTTCAGTCTCCTTTCCATCAGCCACTCTAAGACTTTTCTCCCCCATTCGGAGTGTTCCCATGGAAAGGAATCCATGTAATGAATTACATACGTGCATAGTTGCACCAGAGTCAATCCACTAGGAATCAGAAGAAAAAAAATAGCAAAGAAGGATTTATGAATTATAGAAATTTCATTCTTACCCTTCTTAGCAAGCCATTCCTTAAACCCACTGCAGTTTCTCATCACATGTCCATTCTGTTTGTAGAAGCGACATTCTGGGTAATTAGGTGTTGTAGGTGTAGATGCTGCATGTGGCTTGGGCTTACTAGGCTCTGACTTGTCAAGCTTCGATGTACAGTGCAACTTCTTCTTAGCCTTAAATTCTCCCTTGAACTTCCTCTTCCTCGGGCTTGAGCTAATGTGATGTGCATAATCCTTCTTTTCAGCTTTAAGTCTTTCGTCCTCCTGAGCGCACATGACAATGACAATGAGCTTTCTCATGGTCCATTTCTCCTTCTAAGTATTATAGTTAATCTTAAAGGGTCCAAACTCAGAAGGAAGGGAAGTCATTATAAAGTGGACCAGAAAGCCCTCTGAGATCTCCATATCTATGCCCTTAAGTTTAGCGGCCATGTCATTCAACATCATGACATGTTCTCTCACACAGCTAATCCTATCATACTTGGTTATCAGTATCTTCATGATAAAAGTATTGGCATAAACCTTTGAGGAGCCTCTAAACGGCTCCTCTATTGAGACTAACTATGTCTATAGTAACGGTGCATTTTATTATCATGACAGACATTCTGTTAGAATGCTCCTATTTTTTCTTAGCTGTCTCATAGATCCTCTTTTGCTTAGCAAGGTCCATAGCATTAGAAGCAGGCTCAACATGAGTTATCTCTCGTAAAGCGTAATCGAGATCCATCACTCCAAGGACAATTAAGATTTACTCTTTCCAGGAGGGAAAGATAGTCCCGGTAAGCTACTCAATACCATTCAGATACCCAGAGATAGCTGAAGGATTCATTGCTAGATTATAATCATAGAATATAATCAGTAATCATATAAAAAGCGTCTAGCATGAAATTAACCCTATATTGGTCTAATGAATAACATGCTAATGACAATTCAAATTCACATAACCGTTGGGTAGAAATGAAAAGAACCAGAATTATTTAATTAAGCAGAAAATTAATTAATGATGCATAATTATAATAAACGTTTGATTAGAATATAACTATGCCCATTAAAAATTAAATTACACAAATCCTCAAAATTATATAAATCTCTAATAAAAACTTATTGTTGGTTCCATTTTAATTAGAGATAAATAATACTTAGAAAATTGAATTATCTCATAGTTACAACTCGCAATAGTAAATAAGTACATAAATTAATTAAAGACAGAAAAGAAAAGGAGAAAATGACCCTCAGAGTTAATATTCTTATGCGGCCCAAAATCACTAAGTCCAGCCCACTATGCATTCCCAGCCCATTTATGTGCACGTGGCAGTTAGATCTGATCAGACAGCTAGAATCGCTCAGCGACGTCCAACCAAAACCCTAAAGCACCCGAGCCAGCTCTGTTGCCCATCAAACCGAAAAAATCCATTACTATAAAAATTATTTTTTTAAACACTTAAAGTGTCTTTTCACAGACGGTTCATATGGTAAACCGGCTGAGCAAGTCTCTGCGGTTTCGGGCCGCTTGTGGAAACAAATTTTTACAGACGGTTGCTTATAACAACAGCCTCTGAAAATTGGATAATTACCACATGCGGTTCCTTATGTGAAACGTATGTATAAAAGGTTATTTTTAGAGGTGTTTCTTTATGTGAAGCACCTTTGAAAATAGGATAATTTTCACAGACGATTTCTTATGTGATCCATCCCTGATAATTATTGACAGTTTATCTAAAAAAATTATAATTTTTTCATACAAAGTCAGACGAGTACATACTTTATATTAAAATTGTATCCCTTTTACTATAATGCTGATGGGTTGGAACTCAACCAACTTGTGGAACCACCTGAGAGCCTGTCTCTGTTAATGGGTTTCCATAGACAATTCCTTAAGCGAACCGTCTCTGGTAATTGATCCTAGAATCGATGTTTTTTTTGGCCCGACCACACACCCCGTTGCAATTGTACACTAGAATCTATAACCTCTTAGCTCGTGCGATACGTCATTACCATCCTACCACAGAAGTACTAGTGATACTAATAGCATATACAATTCTTTTAATCTCTTCTATCTGAAACTCAACTAACTTATGGAATCGCCTGTAAAAACTCATTTATGTTAATAGAGAAAGCTGCCAGCTCTCCTTTTAATGTAACGCTGGTGGGTTAGAACTCAACTAACCTATTTGGTTAGGCCACCAATCATGACGGGTTATCAGTTCCCTTCGAAGTGGATCTGGTCAAGGCAGTTAGCCTTATGAGATCACAACTAACACACATTCGTCTGCTTGTTATATGCCTTTTAGCCTTTCTTAGTCTATGACAACCAGGGTCTACAGTAAGGAAAGGTATGATCCCTTGTCTTTGGCTTTCTAATGATTGCACTACTGAAATAGCCACGCTGATCTATGATTGTCTCGAAAACTGTTCATTTGGCATGACAGAGTATCAAAGATTTATCTGTAGAAGCCCCTCATTAAGCTCAAGCCCAAGAGAGAATGTCTTCCTTCATGTCGACGCCAACTGGTGCGTCGCATTCTGAAGTTGGTTGATATCTTTGACAATTTGGCGCAGGGCCCTCCTTGTTCACTACATTTTGAACCTGTGGATGGATGGCAACCCAGGCTTCCCATGCAGAATTATAGGACGTCCTTGAACAGATGGGCTGCTTCACATGCTCCAGGTTGTGGTTTCCAACAGATTCCATGGTACTGACATAAAAATCCTGCTTGGAGAGGGTGCAGAGGCTTGTCATTTGTTAAGGTAAGTGATCATTCTACTTTCCTACGTTCGTGCAAGGTAATTACCTAACAAAGAAAGCAAATTTTATAGGATCAGGTTCTATAAAAGACCTCCTCTATGATGACACGTGTTCCCTCCCCTTTCTCTTTTCTTCAGTCCAGCCGTTAAATCAGAGAATGTGTGGTGGGATCAGGGTCTCACGGAGATCTTTCGTAGGAAGGTCCTATAGAATTTTCTTCCCTCAACCAATCTTGTTGTCTTTGTCCTACCTATTATTCGTTTCATCAAAAATCAGCCATGAAATTTCTGTTTCGTCGCTTGATCTTTCCGTGGAATTGCTGGGAAACTTTCTATGCGACTTAGCCGTAGGATGGGCATCTAATTTTCGAAAACAGACGGCTTAGGTTGTTCTTCCATTCAATTACCGAATGTTGTGTGATGGTGAAATGTGAAGAACAAATAATTTGCACCTGGGTCTTGAACAATGTTCTCCCAAAGGTATTATGTCATGTACCAAAATGACACTTTTCTATCACATTAATACTCTCTCAGAGTCACAAAAGAGGTTTTTGGATATTGACACATTCACCAATACACTACTTTAACTACTAATACTAGTAGATGATATATGCAAAATATTCTAAAGTTGTAACATTTTGAAACTACTTTTCAAGACAAATTTCGCTATACTATTTTTAAAAGTTCAATTAAAATATTCAAAGAGGTACTTATGGTAAAAAATTAAACAGTTAACTGTATACAACCAAAACAACACTTCTGTGCGTCGGTGATCAGAGCACATGTCGTTCAGTTGTGGTCGCGTAGGGATTGAATGAAGTTGGTGTCATCTTTTCTGAGCGGATGGCCTCTGAGAACGACTGGTCACTGGTTTCTGGTTGAAGTCGTTATTTTTTTATCAAGCTCTTTTTAAATTGTCATCGAAATGCAACTGACAGCACTTTGTTTTTCTAATTGTTTGCAAAACGTGCTCATCTCACGTAGTTTTTTAGCCGACCTATTTAGCGTGTATTTTGAAGTCTTCTTGGACTCCTTGTGTTTTATGCCCATGAGAACCGAAGTCTATCTTACTAAAATTTGCCATTTCTGATCAGATTTTATTCCTGTTTGGTTCAATGCCAAAATTTTACGTGACACCTTATTTCATTTTTGGAGCCTAGCAAAAACTTGGGCAGCAAAGTTTTTTCTTGATTACAAGGAAGACTAGCATGTACACCACACTAATGCCACACGCAAGTGTGTCCCCATAAGCTATAACACACCTAAAGAGTCATGTTCCCCAGAAGTGCTTCCCAACTTGAGTAAGCCAAAGTTAAAGAACAAGATTCAACCTTAGAAAAACTAGGTGGTTTTTATTAAAACAGCACGGACGCATTCACCGGATTCACCCGGCGTCTAAAAGGGGTGTTTAAATAGTTGAAGGGAAGCATTTTAATGAGTTCTTCACATCCGTGATCTTCGCCATCTAAGCTACGGATCAGAAGTCAAATTTTCACCTACTCTGAGCTTTGATCGGCTAACGGTCTATCTTTATAATATTCAGGTTATATTGCTCATAATGTTCGGGGTATTACAACGGACGTTTTCTTTTTGGGAGGACGTATCTTGAGGTGCATTTGTACGTTTGCCGACGTGATTTAGTCGCGAGGTGTTCAAACTCATTAACAAGAACAGCTCGCCAATCCGTAAGGAAGTACCAGAGCAAGACAATGTGCAATCTAGGTGGTTACAAAATGCAATGATGAATGTACGTTAGTACATTACCGATGAAGAACTCCGAAGCAGTGGTGGATTCAGGATTATAGGTAAAGGTGGTTCAACTTAACGTAATTTAACATCCTAATATAATTAAGTTTGAAATTTGCTTTAAAAAACTTACACATTTACATGGGTCTTAGGCTGGTGCAAATTTTTAGATGGTTCATGGCCCATGCCACCTAGCTGGATCCGCCACTGCTTCGAAGCTATTGGCTATTGATTTTACAGAAGAGTGGTTAGACTTTTTCGCTCTCTTTGATTCCGTTATATAAACGCAGCGTGTCTAGTTTTATCATGTATTTCGAATATTTTTTAATGAGTGTTTATCGTTTCTGTTTTACTAGTAAAATATGTGAGAAGTTTCTGTATTTAGAAAAGTTGAAAATTAGATGAAATGGTGAGGATCCAGGACAAATAAGATTATAAGAAACAGGAGTTGGTGCGAACACAATAACGTCTTTTTGGTTACATGTAGATATTTTTAGGTTAATTTTGAAGATTTTTCTATGCGGTAGGGATTTCCATTTTTTCCAGTTGTTTTCATTCTTGGTTGACACTTTTTAAATTTTGTAGGGCTTCTTTGCTAATACTTGATATGGCACTAGTAGCGTGGCCTTAAGCCGTTCCTGGTTTTGTTAAAGTAAAGTCGACATATGAAAACTCAATATTTCAATTTTGATTAAATTTCAAACTAATCAACCACTTTTTTTACAGTAAAGTTGAACTCTCATAGCAGCGCTACATTTTTAGTTTATAAAACTTCCCTTAAAGTTTATATTTGCTCCTTTGTGCATCAGATCAGGTACCGAATCAGTGTTCAGTGTGGTTGAGTGGACTGGGAAAATGCACCTACTTACACTGGCCAGGGAACTACCCAATCTTCTGTCTGAAAAAAAAAAACAGAAGCTACCCAATGCATAGATTTATGTTGCTGTGCTTGGAACCCACTCCAACATTTTTTCTTCCTTTTTGGAACACTCCCATTTCTTTTTAGAGGACTAATTATCTTTTTTTTTTCTGCTTAGCTTATCATATAGTTTTTGTATAAGAGTACTCTTCATATAATTTCAGAGCACAGCGTCTCGTGGATATCAAAAGGCCGAAGTCATCAAAAGCCTTGAAATAATGTGAGGGGCCTATACAAGGAAATAGGAAAAAAGAATAGAAAACTAATTAAAAATCATCCTTTTTTCTCTATCCAAGCATGGATTGTCGGAGTTGTTGATTTAGCAGGTAGGCGATACCAGGATTCCCCATTCCTATGTGGATCGAAATTCTGACTTCAGCACGATGAAGTTATAGATAAACAGTGAAATGTGGGAGGACAAACAGTATCATGATTGTAACCACTGTAGCACTAGTACTGTAATGGTACTGTAACATCAGATCTAATTCGTCCACATCAAATCCAACGGTTCACATTAATTTAAAGTCGTCTGACTTCACCAACTATTCACTGTTGGTGAAGTCAGGGGATCCCATTTCCATGTACATGGGTAGGAGTTTGGCTCAGGTGCAGGGTGCCCTGCACATAGCTACGTCTAGGTCCAATCCCCTTGCCACGTGTTATGCCAATTAAAAGTAGGAGTAAGTCGGAGCAATTACCTCTAGGCCTGTTTGGATGCCAAGAATTTGAAAAATTGGATTTCGTTTCCATTTCTAGATGAATCAAACTCAGCAGAAATTGGATTCAAATTTTAATATTCCTGTTTGGGTACCATCTGGAATGATAAGAAGAAACAAATCCCCAAGTCTCTTACGACAGAAGAGAAGCAATCAGACCTAAAATTTCTCCTTTCAAATCCAATTAGACTACAGATCTAGATAAACATGAGCCAAATCGAATGATTTGGATTGTAACGAACCAGATTGAGGAGAAGAAAGATAGGACCCTGCATGGTGTGCTGCACTTACCAACGCGGATGAGATCTCGTAGCGTACGACGGGGAGGTCTCCAACGAGGAGCGGCTTGGGCGCGTGTGCAACGTGCAGCAGAGCTCAACCACGAAATCGATCGTGATAGGGAGGGAGGTGCCATGGCCGTGGATGACCATGGCAGCGGAGTCGCCGACGAAGCACGAGGTCGCCGAAGGAGGGGAAGAGCTCACCTCGTCAGCGGTGAGGGCCTATGCCTTCAAAGGTAGGACGCCGTGGAGCTCCTCCACAAGAAGGTCAGGGGCAAGACGGAGTAATCAGATGGCAAAATGAGCCAAAAACAAGTTTTGCTGCTGGATTGATGTAATGAAACACTGAAGGTATCGTAACTTTTGAACCTTGTGACTGCATTAGTGATTGGTCAAACATCTAGAGGGAAACTGATTTGATGGAAAAGCAACTGAATGAACAATCAGCACAATGAACACAGTGAATAACATCTCAAAAATTGACTTATAAATATTGGATTAATTATTTTGCACCAGCGAACTCCCAATCTTCATGTGGGGAAACGAACGGGATAGAAAAGGAGAGCGCGAGCTTTTGGGAAGAATGGCTACCTTCTGTATCACTTAATGAATCACCATAATTCCTGATAATTAATCATGAGTTAACTGCATGTGTTAATAGGACACGTGGTAGGGGGTGATTGGCCCTGCACGTAGCTATGTGCAGGGCGCGCCCTGCTCCTGAGCCAAACTCCATGGGTAGTGAATAACATGGGTGGCAATGACGAGTTCCCAATTTACGCCTCATTGCCAATAACGATGGCACGGTTATAAATATTGTCGGTAATCGCCTGTTTATTGCGGTTTTTGAACGATTCGATCCGCACCATTTTTATAAACCGAGTGGTTACTAAATAAATTTAAATTTAAAATTGAATTTTTTAAAAAAAAAATTGACAAAATTCGACCGGTTTTTACCGAATTCCACCGGATACTGTGTGGTTACTGTGGTAACCGCGGTTACCGCCGGGGACCGGTAACCGTTTGCAAAACGGTAACTAAAATCCTGAATGGTGGTGAAGCAATGGCAGTGGCTATTGGTTAGGTTGAGTGGTTGGGGAGGGGATTTCTCTCCTGCCGACTATAGCTAAGTAATGGTGGCACGAATATAGAAATTTTTTGATGTAGCTAGGTGAATAAAACCATAAATATTATGGTGGGTTTGAAGTGAGGGTATAAATGGTTCATCTATAATCGTGAATAGAGAAAATACCACATCCCACCAACACGTAAATGGAGAAAAAAATAATGCATGGTTCCACCCTTTCCACTCACAAGTCACGAAGCCACATTCAAACACCCAAACCACGCACACCGCTCCAAAACACCTCCAAAAACACTCCACAATCACAAACCCAAACCAATCTCAAGTTCTACAACAAAAACTCATAGCAACCCAACACCATATATAAAGATCAAGAGCAAGATCAAAGCACACTAGCTAACGTCACAAATCCAGTGATAGATATACACACACGCATCGATACAAAAGGAGCAAGCGCCTGGGGCAAGGAGACGAGGAGGAAAGCGCGGCAATGGGCAGCGCCGGCAAGATCACGAGAACGGCGCTACACGCCTTCTTCCGGCACTACCACCCGGCGGCTTCCGCGGCGTCGCTCCTCGCGCTGCCCTTCTCCGCCGCCGAGCTCCTCTCGCGCTCGCACCCGGCACTGGTCGGGCCGTCCCATCTCCTGTCGCGGCGCCTCCGACGGGTCCTCGCCGCCGCAGGCTTCCCGCCGGCGTCCCAGATCCTCTTGCTCCTCAGCCACCGCCTGTCCCAGCGCGCGTGCGCCTTCCTCGCCACCCTGCCGTTCTCGCTCTCGTTCCTGCTCCTCGCCAAGGCCTGCGCCGTGCATTGCTGCTCGATGCCATTGCAGCGGCGGCAGCGGCAGCGGCGTGCGCCTGCGGGGATTGTCATTCGAGAGGTGCTGCGGTCGTCGTACCCGGCGATGGCGCGGACGCAGCTCGTGAACTGCCTTGCGCTGCTGCTCGCCAACGCGGTCGTGTTCGCCGCGCTGCTCGCCGCGTTCAACGCCGCGGAGGCGCTGCAGATGCTGGGCCCCGGATCCGGCTCCGGCTCCGACGGCGTCAGTGGCAGGGCCGTGCTCGCGCTCTCGGCTGCCGGCGTGATCGTCTACTCTGTGGCGCTCGCCAACGCCGCCGCGGTGTGCAACCTGGCCACGGTCGTCGCGGCCGCTGAGGGCCGGGGCGGCGCCAGCGCCATACTCAAGGCGCTCCTGATGCTGCTCCGGGCCGGCAACGCCGCCACTGCCGTCGCCGCGTCCCTGCCGGCCAGCCTCGCCGCCGCCGCCGTCGAGGCGCTGTTTCAGCTCAGGGTGATGCGGCCGTACACGACCACGGGCAAGGTGACCGCGGCGATGGTCTTCGAGGGGCTTCTCGTCGCCTACATCCACGCCATGATTTGTGTCCTTGACACTGTCGTCACCAGCATGGTCTACCAGACCTGCAAGGTCAGCCATTCTTGTGACCTCTTGGAGCTGGAGCTGGAAAGCAAGGAGGACTTGAGAGTCTGAAAAAAATTTCCCGCAATTTTAATTGCTAGAGCGTAGAGCGCAGACATCTCATGATGGTGATGCTCATCGATAAATTCTCGATTTTTTTGTCCCTTTTTTATCTTTATAAGGGTTAATTGCTGGTTCTGGGGACAAAGATGCTGTTAATTAGTCTTAGAAGTGCATCAGGTCCATCAGACTGCTAAGCGGGCCAATTTGTAAATAATTGGAACAGAAGGGTCTATAAGATTTTTTTTCTTGTATGAATAATGTATAACTTAGCTTGCTTTATATAGTATATATACTTGCTAAGTACAACATTATGTTCTATATTGAGATTGTCTTGTTGTTTTCTTATGCTCTTCAGATACTTGAAGTGGTATTTCACAAGAAGTCAATGTTTATAGGGGTGAAACAATTTGCAGGTAAGCAGGCTTTTCATCATAAATTATCAGGTACATAGTATTCTAAAAATCATGCAGCATTTCGGCATTTAATATGTACATAATTTTAGCCACTCCAGTGACCGCAGCTGAATCATCTGAAGGACAAGATCCACATTCTGACATGTCACCTAAAGTTGCCAGCAATTTGGGTCAGTTGTTTAGATCCTGAGCCCACCATTTCAAGTGCTTCTTTCCTTGATTCCAAAGCAAAGCAACAGAAGAGCATGCTTCTATATACATGTCCAGATCATCTTGGAGAAGTCACCAGTCTGGTAGTGAGTGAGTGGTGAAAAAAAATTCAGTGATTTCTACCAGCTTTTGGTTTACCTTTATTCATAGCCTCCAATCCAATCCATGCACTCAGATCTGGGAAAAATTGGTTGCTACTTGCTACCACTTGCCCCATGTAGAGACATGGACTTTGGGCACCATGAGATCACAGAAAGTTGTACCTGGGGACTAGGTTACATAATAATTGGGAAGAAGGAAAGCTAGGAGATACTAAAGTTGATAAGCTTTTGGTATGACCCAATGGGAGATGAGTACACATGCTTTGCTTTTGGCCTTTGAGTAATTGTGTTTTCCGTCAGTTTTAGTCTTCTGGCATGAGGATCCATATCAACCAACCCCAAAGGCAAAGTAGCAAGACTAACCTCGAGCAGAGATGTTTCCTATATGCTCTGTGTGGATTAGGCTGGACGGTGTACAACAAAGGACTAGAGTTAGCTAGGAGGATGAAGGGATACAACAAAGCTCTAAAGATGAAAGGATGTGGCGAAACCTGAAGGACGAAGGGATACAACGAAGCCCTAAAGACGAAGGGATGCAGTGAAACCCTGAAGACAAAGGGATACAACGAAGCCCTGAAGACAAAGGGATGTGGCGAAGCTCGAAGGATGAAGGGATACAACGAAGCCCTGAAGATGAAGGGATGCGATGAAGCCCGGAGGACGAAGGGATACAATGAAGCCTTGAAAACGAAGGGATGCGACATAAAGACCTTCAATAAGAGAACGAATGCCTATCTTAAGAGGAACATGTGGGTTAGCAAGAATCTAACAAGAAGATAACCCGAAGGAACTCGCTACTAGCCCCGAAGGGAGACTTGATGTGGATCCCTTTGGACAAAAGATAACTACGCAGCGGAATATAAAGTCTATTACAACAAAAGATAGGTGGAGCCTTTGCCCAGAGACACCACCTCAAAACGACATCACCCAAGTAGAAGGCACTACTCTCGCCCGTCGTCAACATCAGCGGGTGTGAAGTAACTAAAAACTACCTCTTCCTCATCTGCAAAACTCATCAAAATAACGTGAGTACAAAGGTACTCGCAAGGCTTAATCCATAATGGGTACATATAATAACCCGACTCCTAGGATAATACATCTGAATGAATTAGCAAGAAATCAACCATAAGGTTAAGTGAATTTATATGCAAAAGCAAAATTTGCTTATACCCTTCTAACCTGAGATCAACAACATAAACATATATGTAACTTGAAACATCTCAACTCATCATCAACCATCACAACTACTTCTCAATATACCATAACATCTATTGAGAATAGAGACATAATAGAGAGAGAGTGAAAAATCTTGTATTCATTGATGAGAATGTTTACATATATAGGTGACGAACATGTGTCTTTACACCAACAAACATCTGTTCATATGGATAACTGCTTAAGGCAGTTAATCATCTAATTATATGATAATTGAGCATTATTATGTATTACAACACTCCCCTTTGATCAATTATTCCTAATTGTAAACATCTTGTTGAAAACTCCTCCAAAATCCTGTAAAAAAATATGATGAAAAATAGTATGTTGATATGTTGATATGCTGTTAAAACTCTTTTAAAACCCAATGAGAAAATATAAGAAGAAAATGATATGACATATATTGGTTATTGCTTCATTGAAGGTTATATGAGAAATCTAGATAGGAAAAACTCATTTGTGAGCTTAGAGAACAATAACTATGATCTATGGTCATATTAAAACCTCCAGAAAACCACTTGGGAAAATAGGAGAAATAAGATATATGTTGCCTCATTAAAAAACTTATATGATAAACCATATAGAAAAAACTCATAAAGGAAAAGAGTGCAACTTCCTGAATCTTGCAAATCTCGTAGTCGTTGCATACCAATTCCATGAATATATTTTAGAATGTGGAAGTTGATAAGTACTTGGTGAATAAATCAGCGAGGTTATCACATTATTTAGTTTGCAAGATTTCTATCTCCTCATTATTTTGCAATTCATGAGGATAGAACAATTTAAGGGAAATATGTTTAGTTATATTGCTCTTTATGTAATATGTTTGCATCTGAGTAACACAAGTAACATTATCTTTATAGATAATGGTTGATGATTTAATAGAACCAATATCATATGACTGTTGTATGTGGTTGATCATTCTACGAAGTCATACACATGTATGTGATGTTTCAGAATGATAGGTAGAAGTAGCCACTGGAATATGTTTTGATGACCCCTATGAGAAGACTATATCACCATAAAATCAATCTGTGATTTGGTGTTATGGGGATCAGTTATATAGCCAATATCTGAATATCCCACTATGGTCATAAAGATATATGTGGATATCTTCTTTTAGTCCCACCTAATGGTGTTGTTAGAGCTGCGCTATTGAAGCTAGCAAGTTATCTGCAAATACAATATCAGACCTATTGCGGTTTGCAAGATACATGAGCGCTTTAATGGCACTAAGATATATAACTTTAAGTTCAATATCTTTTCATCGTCAACCCAATGTATGAATTGATCTTGATTTATATTTAGGGATTGAATGATTATAAGTGTTTTGATGGATATGATTGTTCAATATTATTTGGATATTGATAGACCGATGGATAAATATTCCTAAAGGAATATGCTCAAGTTGTAGACTTAAGCGAAATTTGGTTTTAACCAAATCATTCATATTAGATTTTATCATAAGATGATTACATACTTTGCTATGTGTAGTTGAAGATGATACAAATTCCAATTGGGATTTTATTATGAACACACATATGCAATCATTGTAATTGGAGTAAGCCTTCTGTCGACAATCTGTATAGCCATTTTGAGGAGAAATATATATTGACAATCTGTAGTCTTTAGTATTGATTGATTCTATAGAATCAATATAATTTGTGGAAATATTATCCTAGTTAACTCCGAGTATTTCCCAAAACAATGGAATTAGGGTGTTCCTATGACTCAGCACCTGAATTTGTGTACACATTTGTGTTGGGCATATGGATGATGAAGAATATATATAAGGTGTTTATCAACTTAATATTTATTTGTATTTACTGTCTTATAGGATGTTCTCCCCTTATTTTTGAGAATACTTGCAAGAAGTTATATCCCTTGTGACCATAATTCTCCCTCTCTTATTTTGGTTTGGGAGTTGAGTAGTTTTGTTAGATACCTTCACTCTTTCTGGCACATTAATAGCGGGAATCGGATTTGATGACACCTTTATGATGAGTAAACGCATTTGGTAGATTATCTGCAATATGTTGCAAATACAAGATATTCTGAATAAGGGTTCAGATTTCTAGTACGTGAATATGAGGACTGATATGAATGTATGTGACATTCTCTTATGATTCATGATATTCTTTATGGTATTATTCTCATCCTAATGCTTGAAACTATCCTCAAAAATGTTTTGAGCATACTGTAAATGAATAATTCTCCTGTGAGGAACTCGATGTATTATATGATTTATAGATAATTATACCTTATATAGATCCATAATGCCCTTTGATGTATGCTGTACGATGGTGATATTTGTACATGCAGAATGTAACCGATTCACATATGGAAAATACTTGGCTGAGGCTAAATTTTCATGTATTAACTGCAATAGAGGGAGCCGTATGATTACAGTTGGATAAATTTAGTTTAATAATACGATGTGTAAAGCCACATGCCACCAACTAGATGTTAGCAAATTGCAATTCTTTGATTGGTCATGTAAGTGATTTGATTATCTTGATAAGAGATTTAGCTAGACTATTATGAATGTGTACGTAGTGTACTTAATACAGTAGTGCTCAAAACTAAACAATAATTGAATGCACGTTAAGGAACAACATTATCTATATGAATGGATTTGATCCTGCATCTAGGATAATTTGCTCTAATTTTTTATTATTTGAGTAATGAATTTAGCATAAGTTTAATGCCTTATGTATAAGGGACACATACAAGACTATTTTGTAGATGCATCAATCATTATTGTAGAGTATCTAGATGGTCCATAAAATGACTAAATAGGGCCACATTTATGTTATCGAACGCGTTCAAGAAATTGAGTGGCGCATTTTGAATTTTAAGGTAAGAGGGCCTCAAAATTAAATTCCTTGTGACACATACTGTGCACACAAATCTAAAGATTTTGGAAATACTGTGATCAATAGAATTGATAATAATTTTTCTCATCATCTCTAAGGTAGAGTGACCAAGGCAATCATGTCAAGTCTTGATTTGATCAAGATAAAAAATTTATTTTATAGGCAATATATTGTACAGGTTTGATGTATGTATAGTGCATTTTAGATGGTATATAGGGAAGCTTGCCATATCCATTATTTTGATTAAGATGAGAAATTCCTCTTTGTTGTCATTATGAATTTCAATATGGAAACTATTCTGACATATATCTCTATAATTTAGTAACATATTGGTTGAATCGGGATATAATAGGGCATCATCGATGATGACTTGTATATCCATAAGGAAAGTAATTGTGGTACGACCAGAGCCAACAATCACTACATCACGTCTAGTGATTGTTAAAATATTTTCTTGTCTCTTAGTAAGAGTTTGGAAATATGTTGGTTCCCTGTAGTATAGATTTTGTGGTGTAACTGTTCACAAGGCACATTTCCTCTTCCATCAGATTGACTCCCATAAAATCTATATATAGAATTAAAGAATTTGATACGAAATTCTTTATCATATATATATATATATATAATATACAAACTTTATTGCATATCAAATGTGCCTATACATTATTGTGATATACAATAAAGTGATGACAACATATTATATTACAACACTATGTAGGACATAAATATGATAATATCTAATTGATTGGGAGACTAATTGAGGTCTCCAAGCAAGTTGTTAGAAGCAGATTCTATGATCCTGTTGTCAGTGCTGTCAAAGTCCTCTTTGTAACATTATGAGTTTTAGCATGTTAATTAATTGCAAATTTCTCCCCATATTAAAACTTTTTTTGATCAATTAAGCTAACTAAAATCAAGGAATTATGTATATGACTATATATATATATATATATATATATATATATATATATATATATACTTGTATGTATATATTCATATATGTTAGTTTGACTAAGTATTCTAAAATGAACTACGATAATTACTAAACTTCTCCGTACATTAAATTGATTCATGTGAATTGGTTTATTGTTTTTATAGTTCTTTGTGTGGAGATTTGAAATTGAATATCTCTCAATTTCAAATCTATCCTTAGATTCTATTCAACTCAAATGCAATTCGAATCATTCAAAACATATTCAATTCAAATACAAATTGAATTATCCCAATCTGATCAAATTCAATTCATTCATTGAATCATCATACAATCCAAATTCAAATTTGAATCCCATAACTCAAATACCTTTATTCAAATTGAATCTTTACACATCTAGTTTACAGTTCAAATACATCAATTCGATTATCACACAAATATCTCTCTCAGGATCTTTCACTCTTTCTCTCACATCTCTTCACTAATCTCTCTCTCACTCATCCTGGATCTTTTGCTCAGGTAGCAAAAGTCCTCTCTCAGCTCTCACCGGCCATCACTACTCTCCCTCTCTCTATGTTCATCTGCACCAGCCAAATTGCCCTATGCCTCTCCACGATCTTTCCACAATCAGGCAACTTGCTCTTCTCCTCCTCCATAGTTTCACCTGCAAGCCATACGACCATATACATATACACAAGCACACGACACCAACCCCTCACAAACACGGCAGCAGCACTCCCCTCTGCTCCACTCTCCTCTCCCAACACCGGGCAACAACAACCATACACTTACAGGAATACACACATGCATACGACACATAGAGCACACACATGCCACAAGCAACAGCTACACTGGCCCCGTCATCCACTCCTCTCCGCTCTGTCCCTTCCTTGTGGAGCCGCTGCATGCGCCGTCTCCGCGCATTGTCGTGCTGCTGTCGTCATGCTACTGCTGACCTCCAAGCATCGCCACACTGCCGCTAACCCGCACCACGTCGTCACACCGTCACGTGCACACTGCCATCGTGCCACCCCGATGAGCCTCCCTCACACGTGTCGCCGCGCCACACCTCCGTCCTCTGGCCACCATGGCCCGAATATGAGCCGTGGCCGCTAAGCTGCGAGCCTCGGCCTGCCTTCCTCCTCTACTAGGCTGAGTCACCATCGTCCCACGCATGTCGCTGTTCACCCGCGTCGTCACATCCACGCGCTTCACCGCATCGCGCCGCCCACGTGAGCCGTCGCTGGCCAGCTCGCGCTGCCACCCGTGCGCCCCTTCGCACTAACGTCGTGCATGCCGCTCCTCGCCAGCATGCAGCCATTGCACACGCCGTCGCCGCCTGACCATCCCTCCGTCGAGCCACACCTCTGTCTCCTGGCCTCAAGCCAAGCCTCCGCCACTAATGATAAGGCCATCACTGATGGATCGTCTTAGACCAGTTATTAGTGACGGGTTGTCCTAGGTTAGTCATTAGTGACGAGTCACAACTTGACCTGTCACTAATGATCCACTCATCTGTGATGGGTCACACTATGCTAGTCATTAGTGACTGGTCAACTTGTAATCTGTCACTAATGACTAAATTCCATCACTAATGTAGGTATTGTAAATATTTTTTATTTTTATTTTATTTTTCTCTTATTTTTTCTCATCTCAGCAGTGCTAGAATAGGAATCATTGTACATTTTTGGTCAAGTTTGATGTAAGGTGTGGTGGCTATGGACACAAATGCGCGCTCCAAAAATGGTGTAGAAACTTTCGAGGGCGAGAACTCAATATTCCAAGCCATTTTTGGTCTAAAAAATTCTTTGAACCCAACAAAGTGGGGGAGGAACAGATGTAACTTTTTCTGTAGATGCCCGTATAGTCAAAAAATGTCGAAATCGAAGTCAATATGCAAAAGTTATACCTGTTTTACCGATCACTCTGGGTCACCTATCAAATTATAACCCTCGACGAAATTTGAAAAAATTAGACATTAGTGACGGGTCATGGTTACGACGTATTACTAATGACCTTTGGCAAAGAAGATTAAAAAGATTAAATATCTGGTTTCTATCACAACTACGTGATAGCAGATACGGTAAGGTGGCTACACGCACAAGGAGTAGGTTGCGGGTTTGATTCCCATGGAACGCAAACTTGAAAACAATGTAAAAAAATTGTGGCTTGTGAGGTATATGGGATGGGCCTGCGTTCGGATGGCTCAGGTGATTTTTTTTGACTTTTTATGTCCAAAAAATATGAAAAATATTCATCGGTCATTAGTGACGGGTCAAGATTACGACCCGTCACTAATGTTTAGTCAATAGTGATGGGTCACGGGTCATGATTATGACCCATCACTAATGACTGTTATTAGTGACGTGATAAGAGTGACGGGTGCAGGACCCGTCACTAATGTTGGTTATCACCCGTCACTAAAGACTTTTTTCATGTAGTGAGTGAGTGTGTAGACTAGATATTCGTATGATGAGGTTCATAGCTCGATCCATCAGCAGCTGTGTGGTACCAGATGTGATAATAGAGATTATGGAGTGAGGTGTAGCCCCTCTCAGGATCGAAAACCCCCTGATATACTTGCTGCTTGGTTTTGAACAATTTAAACTATTTTAAAGGTTAACAGTAGAGAATACAATAGAATACTTATATAAAACTGCTTTACGCTTAAAACTAAACCATAAAGCCTTGTCCTTGTTTCATCTCTTATGCATCTATCAAACACTTTGAAGTAGTATAGAACTTCCTGAGTACCTTCCGTACTCACTCTTGCTGTCATTCAGATGAAGAAACTGATGTCAACTTCGACGAAGGTGAAGGCAGTGATGAAGAGTAGAGTTAGAAGTCGCATTTGCACCCTAGCTGCATGTGGCTTTGGGTAGTCACTATTTTCCGCTGTATTTTGTTGGTCGTCTGGGCAGGTTTGTAATTTACAGTATGGTTTGTAAACCTTTTGTACTCTAAACCATAATACTTATGCATGAAGTTTGATTATGATACTACTACTATTATACTGTGTATATCAGCTACTTAATCCAAAAACTAATACAGGAGGTACATGAGATCCTGGGTTCGGGGTCTTACACTCTTGCTGCTGCAGAGGGATGTCGTTGTCCTATTTTGGAGGAACACTTTGGGAACAACTGGCCTTCCTGGTGGTGTCAGGTTGAAGATTTAAATGTGCTTCATATCTTTTTCCTTGAGCTGATCGATTTTGTCCAATGGAATTGAGATAAAGATCAATCAAGTGTCTAGGGGTACGACATTTCTTAGCTGTGCGGCTATAGCAATCACATTTTTTAAAAAAATTCAGATTTATCTTTGTTGTTATTGGAAATGCCCTTCCCCTTATTGGGTCCATAGAATTTTTGCTTCTTGTTGCCTTCAAAGTTCTTGAAGTGGCATTTGCTACTGTCGAACTTTGTGGTATTCTGAATATTAGAATTAACTTCAGGTAAAGGAGTAGTGCTTGTAGGAAGTTGGTGATGATTCTTCAAAAGAAGTTCATCACGCTTTTCGGCCTAAAGTAAAGTGTGAATTAAATCAGAATAGTGCTAGTAATTTGTAGCATGATATTGCTGTTGTAATACCCTATATCGACAAAGTTTTTTCAATTTTCTCTGCATCTATGGGAGATTTATCATAAAATGGAGAGCGGACGTTTGATAATTCCTTGTTTTCTGCCCTTCTCTCTCGAATGGAGAGTGAACATCTAATAATGTCTGATAACATCGACACTCTATGATTGATGCAAATGGACATAAGCATGCTCATAATAAAGAGCGCGACAATTCGAATTGTTCTTACACTTTGCAGGGGTACATCTTTACCCACACAACATGAGACCACCCTCCACACAATCCATCGGATGCAAACGATAATTCACATGACAACCTTTCCCAAATAAGCCCCAATCATTTGAGCATGCGCTTATAGGTGCGAAGGTCATCTAGAACGAACTATATACCTCTACAAGCCTGAGCAAACTAGATACCTCAACAAGCCCGCAGCCCACGACACCATAGAATCGCATGCCAAAAGGCTACATCAACATAAGGTACTCGGCTCACCTTCCCATATACGGATATGTGGACTGTACGAAAAGTGCTAAAGCCAACTGCAACAATGGTCGATGCTTAAAAGATGCAAGCAGTCTATAATATTAGGGTTACTCTCCCGACCTACCCCTAGCACCGCCCATATGTCGCTTCATTCTCACATCTTATACATCCCATCATCAACATTATCCTTGTGATCAATAATTAAGCCTATAGCTCGCGAACGATGGTTGAACCACCGCTCGACTTTTACTGAGGATCTATGCATTTCTAAGTATCTTGGATAACTTTCAAGTTAGACAATGACATGTTGTACCCGGGTTACAAGGATAGAGATCATCAGCAAAATAAGGTAGAAGTTATGCATCTATATAGGTTCTATCCATGAAACCTGACATAGACTCACTAAACATGCACAACGTACACAAAGTCATAACTTCTCAATTTAGACTCTACATGATCCCAATTATAAGGTGAAATATGCTTAGATACTTGTCTTGGTGCTCAGCTTCATAATCAACAGCAACAAACTCTGGATCACCCACGAGCACGCCCGTGTCACACTCCGGTCCTTCGTTCTCTAAAGAAGAGTACATGCAATGCGATGAACATGAATAAGGTGCAAAGAGATATGTTACAGGATGCATAAAGAGTGAGGATATAATACAACAAGCTAAGAGTACAAAGACACACGAAAGAACAAAGAAGTCTCCAATCCAAGCAACATCTGAACTTCTAACTGGATACCAGAACTTTCGGTATAAGGTCAGAACTTCTGGGTGTTTTTCCGAATAGGAGTTCTCGAGTTAGCTTAACTCGGATTAACTGGAACTTCCGGTAGAAAGTTGGAACTTCCGGGTGGTCGAAACTTCTAGGTGTTTCTAGAACAGGTGTTCTTGAGTTGCCTTAACTAGGATTAACTGGAACTTCCAGTAGAAGGTCGGAACTTCCGGGTGATCGAAACTTTTGAGTGTTTTTCCAAACAGGGGTTCTCAGGCAGTTTAACTCGTATTACTTGGAATTTCTGGGCTATAAACCGAAACTTTCGGTTGAACTGACAAGCATGAGTTCGCAACATTTTTCTTGCTGATTCGCATGGTTCACCAATTTAAGGAACAACATGTTTGCCCTAGCCCAAGGGTTCTAGGCTCCATCCACCCACAAAAACAAGCATGATTCCCGGGCTCTATCTCATCCAAACATTCACCACTAGCTCCATTTCCCCAAGAACAAAGTGGTGATCTGCAACTACTCGATCATAGCTCAAAAACCTATCCAAAACCAAACTAAAACATGCATTCTCACCATGGGAATCCTAGGAGACTTACCCATGGTCCTTATCAAGGTTGGTGACTGTCGGGTGAGGAAGAAAACAGAGGAAAAAGCTTGGGGAAGAGGGACCAAACTGCTGCTCCTCAAGGCTTGAACCAAAAGAATTTGGGAGACGAAGAACGCCATCAAAACCCCGTGCATGCACGAAAACATTGGATGAATGGGAAACTTAGAAGCTAGAGAACACAATTATGTGACATGCATACCTTGAATCTCGCTGCTTGAGGTGGGATTTGGGGGAGAAATGGAGGAGAGTTTGAGAGAGGGAGCTGCTGCCCTTTGGCTGGTTCAATTAGGAGTGAGGGAGAGTAAGGGGACACGGTAGGGGAGGGGGAAGAAGCTGCTGCTGCTGCAGACGAAGAGAGGGAAGTGGGCCAGCTCAAGTGGGCTCCACTTGTTAGCGTCTCATGTCCATTACAACTGCTATTTCCTTTACTTTCTCTTCCTAGTTTCTTTCTCTCCTTTAAATCACCCAACCCGAGATGCTCTAGTGCTACAAAAATTATATCAATTATGGTGCAACGATTTAATTCGAGATGAACCCATTTTAAATGTATTCACCCACAACGCCTATGCGGATCTTAAACTAAAAGAAAACTTCAAGGTCGAGTATTTTCATAACTCTTAGCAAATTTTAAGCCACCATTGGAATTAACAATCACTCAACAATGCTCAACAATTAAATATGATGCTCATGATATATGATTATGCGTAATGACATGTCTACAAGATTTGGGATATAACACATAGAACATAGTACGAAATAAACAAGACCCAGTAGCCAATGTGTTACAATTATACCCACCAAATATATCATTCTGCTGGACCTGATCGGACCAAAATTGATAGTATGGAACAAATTGCTCCCTCTTGTGTTTGTATTACCTCTGATGATAGCATAGTACGAAATAAACAAGCGAGAAATGAACTCCTATGTGTTTGTATTCTATGATGTAATGATAGAGTCAATAAAGCTTCCTTTATCAAAAAAAAAATTCAATTGAGTATTGAATGTCAAAAGTTGGATTTAGAGCTATCAGAAAATTTACCAGCCTAGCTAAATGATTAAAAAAAGGATTACTTCCAACCAGCCAGATTCAGCTTACTGAGGTTCAAACAAATATCATAATCCTAGCATCCAAAAATTGGATATGATACAACCAGAAAAAGCATCATGTTACATACTTGTAAGATGCAATACGTGACGATTATAGTACTAATGATTATACCTACTTAGGTGATGTTATCCTGTTAGGAAGGACAGAAGCATTCAGCGAAAGATAACTTTGGCTTCAAGTGTGGTTCAGGAAGCCTCTACCTATGAGAAATAAAATAAGTTAAGACACTGCTTACCACAGGATCCAATTTCACTCTGAAATCATTTATGGAGGAGGTATGACCTAACATTTTTCTTCAAAAGGTTCAAGATCAACCAACCTTACAGTACCTGAGATTCTGAGCAGATACAGCAACATTAGATAACGACATTCTGGCCGATCTTGACAGCGATGGGCCTGAAATTTGCAGTGATAATAGTATCCTGGAGTCAGAATGCAGATATGCTTAGGTACACAGATTATAAGAATAGTTCCTTTGGTTACTGCCTTCATGCTAGAAACAGAGGAAGTGCCAAGGTTGAGAAAAAGTTATTGCACCTCAGATAATGGTGGGGCAGGGATGCCAATAGTTAATCTGAGATAACTTTAGAGCCTGCATACATGAAGCACTTGTAGTTGTAGCTAGACAGTGAGTTTGAATTTACTATTTAGTAGAAAAATAAAGGAAAAGTGAAATAGTTTTTTCTCAGTTTGAATTTACAACACCTATGAATTGGCCTGACAAGAAATAGCAGCACCAGAACTGAATATTTTGTCAGGAGACCAGTCCTGGGTTACACGTACAGGTATATAGTTCTCAACCAGATGCAAAATGGTTTGCTTTTGTGGGATCGATTACGTACAAAATATGCAATAAGAGGATGGTGAATGATTGCAGAAGCTAAATTCAAATTTTTATTCACCTTAATCAAATATTCAAGTAATCTCATAATTAGTTCGAGGTAGATTTCTATCACATCATAAAAAACGATGTACAGAAAGATCTGTCACTCTGATTGCCATCAAATGTTAACAGTAGAAACCAGACAATGTTACGAAACTATTCCAATAAGAAACAAGACAATCAGATCTCTGGATTAAAAGCTATGACCTTCGCAAGTAGATTACAACAGATGTTGACGAAAATAGAATAAACCCTAAAATTGTGATTATGCAAAAATTATGAAAATTTTTACCAAACAATTTTTTATAACGTTGTATAAATACTATAGGATGATTTTGGATAGATCAAACAAAGACAAATCAAGTTGACCGATAGATCCACCAAAAATCAACAGCAAACAATGAAAAATAAACAACGCGGAGATGGAACAAAATTAAAAACTCATCAACTTACAAAATTTGATCTTCATTGCATGGATGAGTTCACAATATGCATCTCCGAAGCATATCTAAAAGATTCTCCACGAAACCCTAACCCTAGATGAGTTTTTCTTTCTCTCTCAAAAGAAAAACTCCTAAAACTCTCAGCCCTGTTTATGTCTTCTCGGTTACTATTTAATGACTGACAAAAACCTTTTGATCAGCATAGTAAACAAACTGAGATGGGTACTGTTTATGTCAGCCTACTACACTTCGGCCTTCCCACACGTGTGTGTATATATATATATGCAAACCACCTAAAAAACTATACATACCACTTAGATGATATTATATACTCGCATGCTCCATGTACATACCATTTATCATACGAGATACTTACTATATAATGAGATACTTACTATTTGAGAGTATATACTCTCGGGAGTACCAAATATGCTTCATATATATATATATATATATATGTATGTATGTATGTATATATGCATGTAAAATACAAAACCATTTTAAATAATTGCACAAATAGGCTACCATCGTCTACTGGGTGGGCCACAGCAAGGTGTCACCCGTTCGATGGGCGACACTTGATGCCGCCTATCCAACGAGCGACGGGAGCATTGCTGTGCAACATCACGGGCCAACTGGAAAAGGTGTCGACACCTTTTCTTATATAAAACCATGCCGTGGCACCCCCCCCCTCCTCATGGGTCCTTTGCTCCACTTGCAGTCAAGAGAAGAGAGAGGCAGAGCACACAACGCAGAGGAGGGGAGAGGAGAAGAGAAGAGGAGAGGGAAGGAGAGGAGAGGAGAGGAGAGGGAGAGTAGGGAGGAGGAAGAAGAGGCGAAGCTTAGCAAAGAAAAGGTAAATTTTTTTACTTTGGTTTTTTTATAAACCTGGTAGGATAGCTACTAGTGCTAGATTTAGACATAGGTTAGAGATTAGATCTAGGGTTTAGACATAGGTTAGAATGCATATCTAGGTTCAGAACTAGCTTTAGACATAGTTTAGCAATTAGATCTAGTTTGTAGAGCAATTAGATATATTTAGACATAGGTTCGGAATTAGATCTAGGATTTATACATAGTTGAGCAATGAGATGTAGGTTTAGACATAACTTAGTAAATAGATGTATGATTTACAGGTATTAGATGTAGTGTTGTTAGGTCTTTTTTTGCAATGTAGAGTAAATGTTGGACCATATTTTTAATCAATTTTGCACTATTAGATATACGTTGTAGAGTAGGTTTACATATGTTTTTTATGTTCTGTCAGTGTAGATATTTCTAATATATTTGTTCGTACTTGTAATAATGGTAGAGTTTTATGTTGTTCGTTAGCAGGTATGTCGAATAATTGATAGTTTAGGATTTTTTATGGGGACAGTCAAATTTTTTATGGCCCAGAAGGGGCAGTACTGTCAGTGTTTCGGTCAATGGACAAGGGTATATCTAGACTTATGCAGAAGAGTGTCAGGCATTTGTACGACTGGTTGATGCGAAGTTTCAAAATAGACCCCAAGGTTTAAGAGATGACCATTAGCATTATAGGCGACCATATGACTGATGGTTTGTACTGGGAGGTGTACCCGCTTAGGGAAAACCATGTTTGGAGGAGGTACTTGCAGGATGTAATGCAAAGAGGTTTCAGTTTGATCACTATGGTTTCGTTTTGAAGATACATGAGTCTTTTATAGATTCGTGGGAGCAACATAGCTCCTTTTACTGCATCATAATTGTTTTTCTTGTGCCAAATAGTAATTCCCTTTTTGTCTGAAATAATTTGGCATACTGATGTGCTTTTCATGAATAGTTGACACCACACAAAATCACTTTTCCAACCAAAATGACTCCAATCAGTGGCATATAAAACAAGAAAACAAATATGCCATCATTCCATCATTTTCGCTTGCTAATTATTTACTTCTGCCATCTCAAAACATGTCAACATGGATTCCTAGAGGAACCACCTCGTGGGAGTGCCACAATGGCACGAATGTCCATTGTGCAGGTGTGGCGACCGAGCTTGAATGTTGATGTCCTTTGAGGTTGAGATTTTTGGTAGGAGGTTCTTCATGTGTTCGGACCTTGATGACAATTTCATGGTGCATCGATCTTTTGCACTTCATTCACACCTCCCAACTATATATTGCACAGAGCACTACTAACGTCAAGTTTATTGTCCCAAGCCATGTCGTTTCAAGGAATGGATCAACCTTGTCAGGCCCTTGTAATGGGGGCTACAACAGGAGGCACAACATGAGCGCCAACAAGAACGTCAATGCCAAGAACAAGAACGCAAGCGACATGCCGAGAAACATCAGAGGTGTGAGGAGGAACATCGTCTCTAACATGACATTCTAAGGAGGTAGGAGACCAAGCTTCAAAGGCGTGAGGAGAAACTAAAAAGGTGTGAAGAGCTCCTGCGTTAGCAAGAAGAGGCTGAGCGCAAAGTGGCACGTGAAAGAAGCGGGAAACATCCCCGATCCACCCAGTAAAAGCCATTTTCAATCTGTAGCACTATAATATTAGCGTGAACTTTGTGTTACTCATAGACGTCCAACAATGCTAATAAAATTTCTGGCTTATACTAGACTCATCAGATTAATACACTTGTACTTGTTTGAAACATAGCTTTTTAGAAGTACCCTTTTCAGACCTATCATTTTCAGACCTAGCCTTTTCAGATATAGCCTTTTCAGACCTAGCCTTCTTAGACTTAGCCTTTTCAAAAGTAGCATTTTTAGTTGACATGACCACTCCATACAGCGGAATCAATTGCTTTCCCAGGTTCAATTTTCGTGGACTTAGTCCATGAACCAGCATGAAACGCTAGTATAAATAGAGGATCCCCTGGCCACATCTAAAACTAAACTATTACCCTCAACCTCCACAACTCCTACTACAATAGCGTCTGATCCTCTCTCCAAGAAATATTTTTGGATATTACACCTGCTGGGGTCAAAATGCCAATGTGTTGGTGTGGAGACCTTTGTAGGGTGATAAAGTCCTTCAAATTCTCCGACACCTACGGAAGGATGTTCATCATGTGCCCGAATTACGAGTACGATCCACCCCAGGGCAGCATCCATGTTGGCTACCACCGCTAAATAAACACTTCTAGCAAAACTACTCCAAATACAACTTAGATTTAACACTGAACATTTTGGTCTCTGTTGCATTCTCCATCACCACTATGTTACTTTGTACAATGGCTAGATACTGAGCAGTCACAAGCAGATGTGTTTCTCCTACACACTCAGCACCATACCGCTTGGAGACGATTCCATAAAATGGAAGCTAACGGGAGGAGGGAGGCTAACACATTCCTTAGGAACAGCAGAAGATGAGGGAGGAGCAGAACCACATGAAGGAGGAGGCCTATGAGTCAGAGAGAGAGGAAGCGCGAGAGGGCACATTAGGCGCGTGAGGCAGGACAAAATCTCAGAGGAAGGGAAAGTACTCACGTTGTATTCAGTAGAGTTGATGTTGTAATCATATTGTTTACATTCTCTAAGGTATGTTAGGTTTAGAGGTGGTACATTGATATGTTAGAACAATTGTATACCATATATGTCATCGTGGATGTTGCAGCTCTGATTAAAATCATCGTGTTCAACCTTCACTTTTCGACAATTCCGTGTATAAAAAATATCTCAAAAATAGCGAATGGCGATGCACTTTAAAATACTTTGACAACAACGACTGGCGACGCACAGACGACTATGGGCTGAAATCCTAAAGCAGGTTTTAGCAAGATATCACCCGTTGGTTGGGCGATAGAAAGGTGTCGCCCATCCAACGAGCGACAGCAAGGTGTCACCTGTTGAATGGGCGTCACCTTCTGTGCCACGTCAGAGGGCAGCCATGCTGGCTTGCCACATCAAGGTGTCGTCGTTGGATGGGCACCATACTGTCGTCCATCCAGCGAGTGATATAGCCTATTTGTGTATTTTTTGAAATGATCGTTTATTTTTGCAAATATTGAAATATATATATATATATATATATATATATATATATATATATATATATATATATATATATATATATATATATATATATAT
This sequence comes from Phragmites australis, assembly GCF_958298935.1. Lineage (NCBI taxonomy): Eukaryota > Viridiplantae > Streptophyta > Magnoliopsida > Poales > Poaceae > Phragmites > Phragmites australis. The sequence goes on along the minus strand of NC_084942.1, from coordinate 17,090,578 downwards.
AAATAATTCCGCCACATGAGCCTCGTCCAACCGCCCGACCAGCTAAGCCGCGGCCTTGGTCGTGCGAGGCCACATTGCCTGACCACCGCAACGCTCACGCTGGGCCGAGTGCACCTCGCCATGGGTCGCCTCACCGCGCTCGGGTTGTCTCCCACTCGCGTGGGCCACCAGCGCCACAACCTCAGCTAGCCCACGCTGGGCCTCCTCACGCTCGCTCGTGTCTCCTCAGCTGTCGCCTGCCTTGCCACGCTCCCCGGCCCACGAGCTCGCCCGTAGCCACATGGGCCGCCACAAGCCAACCACCTAGACCGACGCCCAGGACAGCCTGCTAGGCAGTCTCTAGCTCCACTGTGCACCTACTGTATGCACAGTACCACCTCTTTTTTCTTTTTCTTTTTATTCCATTTTCCATAGCATACACACATGCATACGTATAGAAAAATCTTTTGGCACCATACGCCACGCGATCCTCCGCACTATAGACACATGTCTCATAGTGCAATACATCTTCACGTGCACCATTCTTTTACTTTCAACATCTCACGTGACTTTCTGACTGCCTTGATCTTAGTTCCTCTCTAAACCTAGTCCCGGTCCTGTTACCGACCACGTCCATTCTCAGGACGCACTTGCACATGAATAAAATCAATAATCAATTCCAAATACACGTCAATCCACGTAATACAACTCACACGAGTGTATTACATATATCAAAATCACAAATATAATTATGCTACTACGAGCATACCAAGCAACATATCAACAACACATGCATATTATCTAAATCATATATAATGGTAAATCACTTTGCACTTTTGCCAATTTCACAATAAAACCAAATTTTCAGCATACATCATCTCGCAGCATTTGTACTAACTTTAACGAATTCTTGATAATAGTGCTTAATTGCTTATAACAGACTAAGCAAACACAATATTTTGAAGGAAAAATTTGAAAACAAGAAAAGGAAATAGCAACTGGAATAGATTGGAAAGAGATTAAAATTGGCCAAATACATAAACATGTATGCATCTGAAGCATACAAATTACAACAAGCAAACTTAACTCTGAAACATCTGTACACTCACTACTCTTTTGAATCTTAATACAATACATACAAGATCTTGTTGGGAATAAAATCATAATATAAACATGTATACGCCTGATCCATCTATAAAACATCATAAACATGTATGAATAACTTTCACCTAGCTGGTATTACATTTTGTATGCTTCAACTTAATAACATGTACAAACTAGAAAGGCTGGTGCTGTACCAGCTATTCTGTGTATCTGTGGAAAAACTGGGAACTGATACCATTGAATTATCGAACTTTAAGAACCTTTGATGCCATATGACTGTACGAATTGCAAGCATACAATACTTGCCTGAAGAACATAATCCAAATAACAGTGAGCAACAAGGTTCCAAAGGGAGTCAAATGATGTTACTATTCTTCCCTTTTGAATTGTAAGATCCCAATTGGCCTCTGGTTAGTGTTGCTGAAGCCTGTTCTTGAAAGTGAAGCTTGATTACTAGACATGCTATTCTGCCCTTTCAGTTGTGAACTGTTTGAAGGGGCCGACATTCCTGCATTCTGGTTGCTGCCCCTACCAACCGGTGGTTCATGGTTATGTTTTCCTTCATAAGTTGTTATGACAGCCTTAGGGTCCGACGAAGCTCTCTCTATGTGCTTCCTAACATTGCATCCAGCATATGTGCACTTGTAGTAACTCCTACAAGTAGAGAGGGATATCATGTGAAACAAAAATAAATCATGCATGGTTTTTGTAATGAACTGTACCCAAATTATGTATCAAGCTTTCTCACAGCACTGAATTAACAAAACCAACCAGAATATTTCCAGTAAATCTATAGAAAGTGCAAAAATAGGTAATATTTTCTAGAAAAATGCATGTTCTTTGGATATCTGCAGATTCAGTGACAATGTTTCACATTTCAGAAATCAAGTAGATCTCTTACAGGTTGTATACTTCCATCATCGACATCAAGTAAACCAATACTACCTTAGCTTTCTTTGTGCACATTTATCTTCCTCTTGTTAAGGGTATAATAGTCAAGGGTATTAGAGTAACTTCCTAGTCCTAGGGTTTCCCTCATGTACGTCTATATATATAGTATCCATTGGGCCTCAATGTAATCATCCATCATTTGTGCAATCTATACAAGGTTAAATCCCTCTCATCCTTTGCCCACAGCTCAGATATTTACAATCACAAATCTCACGACTGTCATTCCCAATCATGTTGATATTTCAAATTAAATGGGCATAATCTTCTCTCAAGCTACCCCATTTTTATATCAATATTTTACTAGACTCCCCTTTCTTTCATACACCCACCACCAAATAGCCTAGCAGTTTACAATGAGTTGGCTTCTGACATGGTATAATTGAGTTCTCATTGTCCTAGCCATGAAATTTTTACAGTGCAATAAAAAATTATTAAAAGGTCATGTCACAATACAAATGACAATATGGACGCCACTAGCATGACTCAGACAAAGGAGGAAGTCTATGGTTCAGGATTTAGTAAAACCTGATGGTGTCTGATGTTTCACTATGAGTTTGTCTACAACCCCAACGTTAAAGAGAACAACAATGCTTCTATTCAGAAGAGCATAAAGAAATCTAAGAGCTCATCAGGATCATTGCAAGAACCGCAATTCCAGATCTGGTAAAGCTTGATAATGGCCGGTTCTGATCAAGCTGCTCCCATGTTATATCATATCGTGTGTTATTCTTCAGTGTGGATACACTAACTTGATCCAGCATAGATAGGATGATTTTATTTTGTCCCCACCAGCCACATAGTGCTGTGCAGAAGCCAACCCATCTCAAGGGAATTGAGAATCTTTGGGGGTAGAGAGCTATTTGAAACTAATTCCAGAACAAGTGAGTCAGTTTGTGAAACTGATAGAAAGAGGTATGGAATGCAACACTCAATGAAAATCGGGCAACAGTGAAAATTGCTCAATGAATAACTCTGGAATTTTTTTCATTTGCAGATGCATTTTCTCTGCTTTAAGCATGTAATAGCGATCCAGACTACACAATCTTTTTTATTATGATTTTGACATGCCATTGTAGTGACTATACTCACTTTGGGCATGTAGCACACAGGTAATATACTGCAATGATCTGCTTTCAGATAACTCGATAATTGAGAAAGGAATGTTCCTGAGGAAAATAAGGAAGGAATTATCCTTTTAATGAACCATACTGATGGCACATACCTATCTGTCCAACTCATTTTGGGAGAGAAGCATGCAATGTTTAACAAGACATGCTTCGAAGAGACATGAACTAAGCTAGCGCTTCATGGCCTCATCAATAACACAAACCAGGACATGACACTTGGATAACATTGTCATGGTTTGAAAAACACTTGCAAGATGTACTTACGCATAGTAGTTACACATGACAATAGAGAATATCGGTATCTATAATGGAATGAATAATCTAGAGGCCGGTTCATGCAACTCCTAGCAGATTACAAGGGACATGAAAATAAAACCAAAAAACAGAACTGAAAAAATGCTGAAGTGACACATTACATGAGTAGATCACAAGCATTGAAAGTAAGAACATAAATAGTATCCAATATATCCCATGAGTAATGTAATATAGTTTTCTCCAGAGCATAACTTTGAATATACTGTAATATCAACAAGGAAACAGATGCGTCCCAATGTTGCCGACACCTTACATACAATATGAACTTTTCAAGAAAAAAGAAAGAGCACACATATGAAAACGACATAAATCACACTGCAGAGATAAAAATACCTTGGATGAGGGTTTCCTTTGACTACCTTCTGCCCATACTTGCGCCATCTATAACCATCATCCAAAAGATCAACCTCACTTGTTGTTTGCACAATAATCTTAGGCTCTGGCAAGGTCCTTTGTGAAGAAATTTGTATATTTCTGAGAAATGAAAGATTAAATTTTATGATTACAACCATCTAATCAGATAGTGGAGTTGTATTGAGAGCTAAAATTACCTTCTTTTGCTCTCAGTATCACCATCCTCCACTTTATGTGGCCTGGATTCGCCATCATCCATATCATCTCCGTCACTTAAACCAGATACTTGTTCAGACATCCCATATATAGCTTCCTGATCTCTCTTGGCACCTGACAGGCCAGATGTGGTATCATTAGATTGTTCATTTTGATCGGCTGCTGAAGAGTTGCCATCTTTTGCCCGCTTATTTGGTGGACGTTGGTGATTGTGTTTGCCTTTGTATATGATCTCCGATATTTGACCGTCTTCAGCATGCTCTACCTTTTTCTTGACCGGGCAATTCGGATGAGTGCATTTGTAATAGCTCCTGGGGCAATCACTGCCCTTCACCACCTTCTGACCATATTTCCGCCAGTTATAGCCATCATCAGCAGGCTTATCAACAGGGGCATTAACTTGATACCTCTGAGACGCGTCAGCAGATTGAAAGGATGAATTCTCATTGTTTGCTGTTACCATCGCCATCCCTGAAATTCCTGCCATATTGGCCCCAGGATTCATATGTTGCAGAGCTTCAGACGATGTTGCAGCTGCTGAGAAAGATGGTTGTTCAATGTGATTGAACATTCTGAGCGGAGAATGGCTTGCTTGGGCAGTAACTTGAGCCAGAACCTGCTGGTGCGACATTGCAAAACCCCCCTGTAAAAATACAGAACAGGTTGTCATCAGACATATCTGTTCACTTTCTTTCTTGGAGACTAGAGGACGCTCCAGAATAAATACTGCTTAGGGGGCATATACTGGACGAAAATTTATGACAGTTGATTCCTCTAACCATCAAATGGTCAATTATGTATCTCGTCGATAATGGATTACTTAGTTCATGATTTATATTAACAAAAGTTAAATGCCCAATTACGAGATACCCACCACACAATGTGAACATTAAACAAAAAAACTATGAACTAGTTTGACAACTTTTGCTCTCCAGAGCAAATTGGAGGCCAGTATAACCACCACAAAGTGAACCTGTTTTCCAAGGACCCTATCAACGGATCAAGGCTGTCAAACACAAGAAACTAATAGTACTGCTTTCACTTGAAAGTTGTCCCATCAGTATCAACATAGCATGCGGTCACACTGGTGATATTACAATTATTGATACTGTCAAGGCAATGTACGAATCACCACTTTCCATATCTAAAATAGCAAGAAGCATCACCTATCTGTCTTTGTAGGATGAGATTATTCATTGCACCGCAGTGCCACACACAAATATAGTAAGGTGGCTTTATGCATTCTGGGGCAAACCAATGGGGCCGATCAGTGCATTAGATGTAACAACCTCGCTAAAAGCACCGACGGAACTGTAAAAGTGTCACATTTCAGATGTTCCAGATTCCCAACTTGTAGTACTTCACAAGTTTTAAAACAAAATCAAAGATTGTATGATTCTTTCAGATTTCCTCAGCATCACCCAAAAGAAAATCATGAAGCTTAACAAATTGATGACATCTATCCAGATTGAAGTAATACTACAAGGGAAAGAAATGGAACATATTTTACAACAATCTATGAACTGTGCTATGAGGAACCAATTAACCCCCATTTTAAAAAATAGAATATATAGTAAACACATATCTCTGTTAATATCTCATAAAAACACTATCATAACTCATAAGATTAAGTGATTACCACACATAAGGTTTTTTTTTTTTTTTTTTTTTTTTTTTTTTTTTTTTTACTTCGAGTTAATTTTATCATAGACCGAAACAAGATAAATTCGCCCATACCTGGGATCCAAAAATTCAATGTTTGAAGACGTAACACGAAAAAGTCTTGACCTTTGCAGCAAAAAAAGGGAAGTTGTGCGCACGGCGTACCATGGCCGGCGAGAAGAGCAACCCGGGGGAGTCGAGCAGGCCGGAGGGGCTCAGGCCGGGGGGCACGGTGAACACGGACGCCGCCGTCGCTGATGACGCGGGAGGCGCAACCGACAGCGCCGGCCCAGCCCTGGCGACCCCACCTCTCCCGCTCTCCGGCTCATGCTGCTGCGATTGCGGCGGCGGCGCGAGGGGGCCCGTGAGGAGCTGCGTGAAGCTCGCCGGTCCAGCAGCGGAGGAGGAGGCGCCGGCGTCGGCGTCGGAGGGGAAGAGCGCGGAGGCGAGCGTGAGCGGGCCGGGGCTGGCGTCGCCGGCACCGGTGAAGAGCGACTCCGCAGCCGAGCGCGGCGGCAGCGCCAAGCGCGGGCGCGGCGGCGGCGGCCGGCGCGCGGACATGGCCTCGGGAGCCTAGAGAGAGGGAGAGGAAGTCTAGAGAGAGAAAGAGAGGCTGGAGAGAGAGAAGGGATTCTCTCTTCTTCTTGGTTTTCGGCGTTGACTTTGGTTTGTGGAGGATTTTTGGGTTGGGTGAACAGAGGCTGACTTTCGCTCTCTCCCTCTGTCTCATTGGCTTCTTGGAGGACGGAAGGTAGGAGGGAGAAAATGAAATCAAGTTTCTCTTTGCTTGGCCGATCATCTTTAAACTTTTGTTAGAACGCCAGAATTTAGAAGAATTTTATACAATAAAAAGTATTGTTTACTATTTGAAATAGTTCCAACTCAAATATATTATGTGCAGACGACTTATCTTATAAATAGTTATTCGTAGTAGTAGTAGAATTTATATTCAACATATAAATTACTTACATAAAAAATATCTACATTATTTGATTTTCATAACAGTAACATATGATCTCCAAATGAGCACCTAGATAACTCCATTTCATTTACTAAGCTTAAAAAATAACAAGCGGTACAAAGATGATTGTAATATTGTTATATATATAATTAATTGTATGCATATTGACAAACCAAACCAAATGTCCTAAGTGCAATGAAAACCAAGTTGAAGCTGGCTAGGTTTCGAAAATACTTGTTGAACTCCAATAAAACTAGGTTGTGCACTACTAAGTCCGTGACTAGATGAGCCTCGATCTTTTGTTTTTATAACAGGTTTGGAAAACTTGTCAAACCTCAATACTAGGTGGTATTGCCAGTGACGGGATGACCTTCGGTCTCATCTAAATTTTTGTTTTGAAACTTCCTATAATTTCTAATTTGAAATTTATGAAAAAAAAATTATGAAATTTTGATTGAATTTTTTACATGATACAACATACACCGTGACGGAGCTAGAACACCCTCTGTATGAGAATTTTAATATATCTGTGATACTAATTTATATTAACATTTACGAATTTTTACTTAACAAAAAACTAATATGTACTAGCATCAAAGTATTTTGTGTGTCTGTGACATCTAAAATGCCCTGCTCCACCTCTCAACATACATGAACATGTACTACAAATTGAAGTCAGTCCCCATTCCAGAAACAAAAAAATTGAAGTTAGCCCCCTACAGGAACATGTCTGACTCTTTCTGGAAAGAAATCAAGATATTTCACCGTCAAAAAAATTGAAGTTAGCTCCCTTTCCTCCATTTGTCAAAAAATGAAACAGAAAGTCCAAGAAAAGGCGCATCTCGCCGGCGGCTGGGATGAAGAGGACGACTGTCCGTCTGCTAACCGTCCGAGTCCCCAGTCCACTGGCCTGGCCATGAATGAGTCCTTATGCAAGAAATTCCAGCCTGCCAAGATGCGTCAAGGATTAATTGGGATGATGTCCGTTGTACTCTCTCCCCTTCAGCTCTGCTCCTCCTAATCACAAATAAAAGACGTTTTGGAGACGTCGTTCATTCTTGCCTCTGGATATTTATATGGTCTTTATAGTAGAACATTTGTAACTGTACAAATGATATTTTGGGCGTTGTTCTTGCCTTCAAATTGGGCTTGCGCTACTAATTTTCGTTTCTGATGTATGTATGTATGTATGTATGCAACCTAGTATAATTATAGTTTATAACAATATTTTTTAAGACAAATCTATCTGGATGTAGCTACATTAGCATAACTTGACTCCACATAGGTATCTACCTATATCTAGCTTGTTAGTTTGTTGTAGGATGTTGTATCCTTCTCCATGGCATCATATAATATGAGGCTACATGAGTTTAGATGCAGTTGAAATGGAGCATTGTTGATGTTAAGCATCCTCATCCACCACGCTAATCATGTCAAATTTGTCGCTACTAATGGCTCCCAAGATCTCATCCCGCCTCGTCCAAGAGACCAGTTATAGAGGATTTGTGTGAAGTATTTCGTCAAGTAGAAGGCAAAAATAGAAAAATAGACAACATATATCGACGTATTTACCAAAATAGATAACAGACCGACGTATTTACAAATTTAGCACCTGTATTCAGCACCTCAAAAACCTAAAAATCCAATTTCGGGACCTGAAACACCAAAAAAAGACTAGCCCGGCTATATTCGGCACATTGGCAATAGTGTCGTATTCGACAACTCAGGTGCCAAATACAGCCTGTGCCAGCGCCGTAGGGTCTGAAGCTTAGTTCATGATTTTTTAGTAGTTTCCTCATGAAAATGTTTACAACTTTTAGACTATTTTTTAGTTGCCATTTTAATAGCAACATTTTCATTAGGAAACTAGAGATCAATAGCAATCAATTTTAATTGGTTTGATCTAAAAAGTCTGAGGTAATATTTAATTAAAATTCTTCAAATAAGCCAACTTTATGAATTCTAGCCATATTTAATACCTTAAATAAATTCTCAAAAATCTAGAAAAATTTACTAATATTCTTCTCATGTGATGTACTAATCTATAAAAATATTTTCAACCCTATGTTATTTGGTGAAAAAGTGAATTCCTTTGTAATGCTCCATTTATATGCATTTTTATCATTTCATATGATATTCTCTTCTTAATTCAATTTGAATAAAAATAATTTAACATGCACAAATCCTTGGTTATCATATTAATATTAATCCTTTGTAATGCTTATTTATATGTATTTTTTATCATTTCATATTAATATTAAACCTTGTTGGAAAGAATTCTGCAAGGTAATTTTGCAGTGAATTAACGTTGAGAGGATACAAATTCTAATTTATTGAACATTAATAGTTGTGAAGAACAATTACCATATAACCTGGCATAGAGATTACATACAACGATAAACCTTACATTTGATATGAGGTTTTTCATCGGTGCATGAATGGACAATAACCATAAAGAGATGATGATAATAAATATTGGTATGTATGGTACGCCTAACGACTAACTTAATAGCGTACCGCTGCTAAACCTAACATACCTTAGGGAATAAAAATAGATTGGGTTACAAAAGATGGTCTCTACTGAGTGCACCTGGGATATTTGCCCTTCCTCGAAGCATCGGAAGCCTTAGCGCGACAGGCCCTCTCCCGCTTCCTTTCCCTCTCATCCTTGCAAGCTTCAGCTGCGGCGCGCTCCTCTTCTGCCCTCCTCATGCGCTCCTCCTCTTGACGCTTAAGCTGTAGTTCCTCCTGCTGTTGCTCGTACTTCCGGCGTTTGTACACTTCCCTCCTCCACCGCATACTCATTTAGACCCACTGCTTCTGCTCGTCACTTCGCTCCATATCTAGCTATTCACATAGAGGTGGAGGAGACTAGACAAATGAAAGAAGATGAGAGATTAGTAAGACAGTGTATGAAATCATAGGGAAAGTGCCACATGAGTGATGTATGTCGCTATACCGGTGGATACTCATACAGTCCATGGCGAGGCTTATCGTACTGATAGTTGGCACATATGAAGAAGCGTAAATCATAGGTGTAGAAGATGTCCTAGGACTCGCGAAGCCTACAAGGGTCGCCACAGAAGCACATCGGCGGTTCGACCCGCTAGGGGATGAAAATCCCCCAATGTTTTTTGAGTGGGCTTGGTGGAGCCGAGTAAGATATTGCAGTTGAGAGAGCTGAGGATGGACTGGTCTATCCATGGATAAGGGTGAGGTTATTTATGGTGGCTGGGGCTGGTGCATGGATTGAGTGCATGGGCATGGCTGGGGGCTGGAGCAAAGGATTCCATGTGAAATCTGCAAAAGTTCCAACACTGATGCTTTGCAGAGATACCCTGCAAAAGCTGTTACTTGGTGTGGTCATTTCATTCTGCAAAGTTCAGCATGAGTTATTGTTGCCTCTTCATGGACGCATGGATTCTTATGAAAGCTGAGTCGTGTAGTCACTTTGTGTCTATTGCATGACTTACGATAGAGGTGTTATTATTTTATAGTTAAAGCTATATCGTGTGGTCACTTCCTGTCTAAAGACTGACTCACGACAGAGATGTTGCCATTTTATGGTTAAAGCTACGTCGTGTGGTCACTTCTTATCTAAAGACTGACTCACGACAGAGGTATTGTCATTTCATGGTTAAAGCTACGTCGTGTGGTCACTTCCTGTCTAAAGGCTGACTCACGATAGATGTGTTGTCATTTCATGGTTAAAGCTGAGTCGTGCCGTCACTTTGTGTCTAAAGGGTGTCTCACGATAGAGGTGTTGTCTTTTAATGCTTAAAGCTCTGTCTGATTATTACAAATATTAGATAAATTAAAGTTATGTGCCAAAATCATTTGACAAATATTAGATAAATTAAAAGTAATTACAACAACAATAACAATGAATGAGACATAATATGGCTGACTATTACATTATAGTGAATAGTACATGTGTCATAAAGAATTACAAGTACGTCAAACAACATCATTTCCTCCTCAATGACGACGACGATGACGCAAGCAGTCTCTAGGAATGTAAGCGTCTAACGAGTGTGTGACCCTCATCCCAGCGGCCTGCGCTGGCCCCTGCCTTGTGTCTCCTTGACTATCGTCATTATCATCTTGCCCTGTGTGACCCCCATCGAACGTGTATCCAGATAACTCGGCCCTGCATGTACCATGATGACGGATCCTCATACAGAAGTGTCAACGCCCCTATAACGTGCTCCGATGGAGTCCGGTGTCCTAAAGGCTCGACCTACTGGTACCACTGTGAACCCCCAGGTGTATCGGGATATTGGGGGTACTGTCCGCTGAGGAGATTGGTGAAGCTTGTGGCCTGCATTGCAGCAGTCCAGTCAAAATCATGTGTACCGCTCCAGCTAGGCGTCTACTGCGTATAGTCAATGACATCCTCATGATGCATCGAAACTGCAGGCGGAGGTGTCATCGTAGTATGAGGAGGTTGTGTCCACTGGGGTCCTGTGAACCCAGTGTACACTACTCGGGCTCAGGCGCCTGCGTGCACTCCTCGGCCTTAGCACTGTAACATGACACATGATGTTCCAAAGCTGAAGGTGCCTCTCGCGACTGTGCACGAACGAGTTCATCATGAGCACTGGATGAGCGCCTGTTGTGGGAGGCACGGGACGGGTCCATTGCTGGTATGTCATACCCCCTTCAACACGGGTCACAATAGACCATGTATAGCGGATAGGAAGCAGGACCCTCTCGTCTGCATGTACTCCTGGAGAGGGTTTCGATCCCTCTGCGTTGATGACCCGTTTGGTTCCCCACAAGCTTACTCCACTTGCGTATGCATCGCGTACGCCTCTTCTGTCTATATGAGATGAGGGACATGTTAGTAATATGGAGGTTTAACTAATTAAAATCGTTATAAATACCGCATCACCTATCACAACATGAAGAAGGCGGGCACGATTCTTGGGGAATGGTCTGGGGCCTAGCTCCACAAGTCCGCTGAGTAAGGTGGCACGCATGCACGGATGGTACCACGAAAGGTACTCCTAGTAGGTGCCTTTGTCATATTGTCTAGCAGGAACAACGATATCCACCGTGGCTGTAACACCCTGATTTTCAGAATTTACAATTTTTTAAATTTTCCAAGATTATTGAATAGCTTCACCAGTAGAATAGGTTTAAAACCTATTTTCTTAATCAATCAATCAATATAGGTTATTATTTTGTGCGTATTGCATGTTGGGTTTTGCTAGGAGCCAAGTAAATGCATTAGAGATCTTTTTCTTTTTCTTTCTCTTTGGTGTTTTGAGTGAAAAAGATTTTTAAAAGATTTTTACAAAACTCAGTAGTGAATAAGTTAAGGATTTTAATGGTTGGAATTCAAAATCTTTGAATTCATCATCTATTCAATCCTTGATCATACCTGATTCTTCTCTAGTTCATTTCAAATCTTATCCAAATCCTTGTTTAAATTCAATCTCTCCTCTTTCTCAAATTCTACCCAAATCCAAATTCAAATTCCTTATCTACTCCTATTCTTATTAAACCTCATTTTTCGTTTCTCTTAAATTCACTCCAAGTTCAATTCAAATTCAAACCATATTTAAATTTCTCTGCAAAAGTTTCTTTTCTAAACCCTAGATATACCTAAAGTATCTTTGGGCTCAATCTTGCTCAAGTCCAAACCTTTAGCCAAATCTTCTAGATGGCCCAACAAAGGATCCACGAAATATGTAAATTTTCGTGGAGTCCTGGACAGCCTCATCTTCTCATGAAGTTTTGGAGTTCAAAACGGCCTCAAATGTAAATCTTAACAATACCAAAGTTGTAGGTCTTGTTGAGATATCTGATCTGAATCTATGGAAGTCCTCTTTTGGATAATGAAGCTAGGAGTTATGGCCCCTGAAATCAGTGCTGCGCAGATAAGTCCGAGTTCAAACAGTTTATCTTGTGGCGCATTTTTGGAAATCAAGATGAAGTTTTCAGAAGTTCAAATGACTCCCAAAGTTGTAGATCTTTTAGAGTAATACAGTTTAGAATCAAGAAACGTCCAATTTGGAGTCCGGACGATGGAGATATCATCATCGGAATAGAGAGCTGCGAAAAAGGAAATCGTAACCGACTCGAACTCGAATCTGATTCGTGTTCGGTTTGGACTCCACCTTAACCAGCCGCCCCTAGCCCTATAAATATGAGTTGCACGCCCTCTTCTACCCCTATTCCATGCCATCAAACCCTAGAAGTCACTGCTGCCCTATCCGTGCGTCGCCGGAGCGCCATCGTTCGCCAGAGCCGTCACCGCTCGTGATGTGCTACGTCGTCTTCTCCGCGAATCCTCCTTCCTCGACCATGAAAGCAAGGTGAGGACCCCTTCTTCTCCTCCCTTACTACTATTTTAGCATCATACTAACTCCCTAGCCAAGCCCTAGCCCCGGCCAAAGCCCGATCTACGCCGCCACGGTCGTCGCGGTCGCGGACAGCCATGCTGTAGCAGATTGGCATAGATGTTCCCGACCGACCAGAGGTCAAATCACCAAGCCCTTTCACCAGCACATGTCCCATGATGTTCCCCACAACCTCACTAACCGGTTCGGCCAGTAGAGCAGCTAAACCACCGTAATTAAGGTCAACATACCCGCTGTCCGATTTCTGGACGCGTTCTGTGCGCGCACCAGATTTGCATTCGCGCTCCCCGTCAATCCGAAAGCCGTATGGATGCACCAACCGCGTCACGGCATGTCCCATCAAGTCTTCTACGTGACCCTAGGAGCCCATCCCCGTTTGTGTAGCGACACGACCAGGACGCCATTGCCAACCATAACACGTCGCAGCCATCACCCGTCTCATCTCCGTTGATCGTTCTTCCTCTCAGTGGATGATCTACCCAAAACTATGCCATAGCATTGTGTTCCCGGGTTATATGAACATCTTTGTTCAAACGGTTTCTCAAATTTCATAGCCAATCTCCTGGAACGCTAGCGTCTTTGTTCCTGCATCTGTTCGCGGTTACCACCAAACCTAGCAGCAGTCATCGCTATTTTGCCGCTACCTCGGATGACTCCTTCCAAAACCAACCATATCGTTGAGTTAGTCTTTCCGCGTTCTACGCCATGCTTCCCTCATTTCACTGAAATACCACTGAAACATCGATGTTTGTGGCCACGTGCCCGATCGCTATCTTCGATAAAACCCGAACCACCGCCGCTACATAGAGTCATCAGTTGTATCCTTAACCTAGAAGCACAACCTTCGGCCTTTTTGATCCATCATAGGTGGTTGATACTAGACATCAGCGTATCCCTTCTTTAATCCAAGATGGTACTTGCATAGCATGCCAAGTCAGCGTCACATCATTCTCCTTCGCCTAGTCAGTGAAGTTTGATCTGCCTTACACTTCTTGAATCTTGCGCAATAATGTTGTCAAGACTGACAAGTGATTGTGCAATAAAGTCTATTCTCATAGGAAGATAGTTCCGGAAAATCAGCATTTCCTTTTTAGTCTAATCCATCTCTCGAAAGATGTTCTCTTTTCATCTTAACTTCGATTTAGACAATTCTTGCATCTAAATGTTTCTAAAATCTTACATGTCCAACCATAGTGTTTTTAAAGTGTTTTAATGATGTTTAGTATGTTGTTCTTAGTGTTTGCTTTGTGTTGTTTATCGGTAGTTCTCGTGATTAGTCGATAACGTTCCGGAGCAGTTCGAGGGACTTCAAGACCAAGATTTTGACAACACTGAGCAGCATTGGGAAAAAGGCAAGTGTCCTTGATCATCTTGAATCTATATTTTTAAATGTTTTATTTTAGAAAATTGCATGCAATGTCAATATGATGGGTAGGTTTTCCCTAGATTTTTCCTTATCATCCCTTGGAACCTAGATGGTTATGGTTATGTATCTTTGGTGGGTAGATTGCTTAGCCATGCTTTTGGGATATTGAGAAGTGTCATATACTTGATTAATGAACTTATGCAACAATGGTCGTTTATGTGTTAATGGTCTAGCAACATGGAACCTTAGGCCTTGAGCAAAGTGGTTTTGATGGTTGTCATGATTATGATGTTGGTTTAGTGTTTGCTCAAGTAACCTAAGTAATGACCTGTTCATGGAGCAACAACCCAAGAAATATCGTACCAACCACGAGACCTGGTATGGGACAAGCCTAGCTTATTAATTAGTGGATTTCAGTCTTGTGCATGCCAAACGGAAGGGTGGCTGTGTGGGGACGGCAAAGGCCAGAACCATTTGGTTAGTGGTATGAGATGTGTAGTGGAAGGGAAGAGTGAAAACTTTCTGGAGCTACAAGGCGCAAAATGGGGCTTCTGGGTGGTGTGAATGCCACTTTGACAGCGGTGAAACCTAGCGGGCATGCACATACTGGATGAAACTTTATAACGGCTTTGAAGTGACTTTCCGGGCAACACACCACTGGCTTGTGTTAAGTGTCTAGCTAACACGGCAATATGAAAATCACGACTTGTGAGGAAAGCTGGACAACCTCTGCAGAGTGTAAAAACTATTATAACAGCTGTGCTCACGGTTATGAGAGACTTGGATTCTCACATGATTAGTTGGTTATGGGTTGTGGTTATGGATTTGGTTGTGGTTGTGGTTCTAGTACAGAGAGTACTAGATGTTGTGGTTTTGCTTATAGTACAGGGAGTACTAGACTGTTATGGTATGCAAGATGGAGAGCCTTGTATACTAGGTGTTGCACTGTATGGGTTACATTCACTTAATAATTGTTTAATGCTTTTGAGTCCAAATATGTTTTTATTACTCGCATTTACGTAAATATACCATGTGTCAGCCTATTCTTGATATAAGCCTGCATATCATTATCTTTTCCACACTTGCCGAGCGCGTCGTGTGCTCACACTTGCTATTTTTCCTACACCATGCGACATGTGTGCTGCTTCAGTGAGTGAAGATGTTGAAGACTATCAAGACGAGGTTGTGACGTTCTAGGCACGTGTCTCCCGGTCGGTTGCTTGCGGTGTTGTTGGGCACCAGTGCTTTTGTTCTGCTGTAGATATCTTCATAGAAGACAATATATATTAATTGCTGTAAGAGTTTAACGTTTATTTAATAAAAGTATTACTTTTGTTATTCACCTGTGACGTCCTTATGTGTGTTGAACATCCTAGGCACACATAAGCCGCATCAGGTTTTAGCCGTTAAAACCAGGTGTGATAGCGGCTGACTCCGTCCACCTCCGTATGTGCTCGGCATTCATAGACTTCCAGTCCTGCATGCCTCCGGCCCCATGTGCGCCCCTCTTGTATGTGACATACACAGTTATAATATATTAATATTGATCACCTTGGGCACTAATGCTACCTACAATAACACACTTACTCGTGCGCCCGACCGACATCTCGCGGGGGAGGTACTAGCACCACCTGTCGGTACCCAAACTGCCTCTGTACACACTCAGAAGAATATACTTCCACATTGTTCATGTACAACAAGAAGCATCTAGTCATCCATAATCCTGAGTCACGCCAACAACATGATGTGATGAGCCTGCTAGTCACAATTTCAGCCACTCGTGCCATACGTCATGGATCCCACTCCACGAGATCTGCGCTAAGGATGTCCAAATCACTTATCACACGGGAGTAGCTACCATGGTCTTGTTGCTGACTCCATCTCAGCCTAGCATGCATCCACGATACCCCATCGTAGGCCTCATGTCATCTGCAATGCCATCGGAGATAGGGATTGGGTAGTAGCTCTTGAGCACCCAAAGCCGATAAACTGGGAGCTACTTCAAGCTCCATAGCTGTAAGAGGTGTAGGCAACCAGTTATAAATCCTTTCTTCATTGATCGCTAGGTTGCATCACACAATTCTCTGTAGGTGGCAGCCAGCACGGCAAATCTCCAACTGTAAGATGTCGGCTCGTAAGGATGTAAAGCGAGCTGACTTGCTAACCATATAATATGGAGAACGACATAATCGTCTGCCGTATTGCAGAACATGATGCCTCCTAGCAGGATGTACAAGTACACCTCATAGTGCTATATTACTGTAGCCTCGTCTGCATCCGGTGGGCATGGACCGAATTGTGGTAGCCCATGGATCCAGGACATGGAGAGGCCAACATCCTTCTTGTCATATGGCACACCAAACCTATAAGATGCAGATAGTCAATGAAGCTTGAATAACTATACAATATTTGAATTGCAGTACATAAAAAATAATTACCTACCCTTAATGTAACCCTTCCACTGTTCCTTCGCTGGTGGCGAAACTACTAACGGGCGCCCTTGATTAGCAGCCTGGTTAGCATGGCCACCTCCCTCAATGTTACTGTCATCTCACCAAAAGGAAAGTGGAATGTGTGCGTCTCAGGATGCCACCGATCGATGAGACCTATGAGAAGTAGTTCCTCAATTAGCGGGAGAGGTGTCCTGCCACCACCTGCCATAGGAGCTTCGGCCATCATGAGAGCGAAATGTAGTAAGCCTACCCACGCAAGTGGCTCGTTGAATCGAGGGTTCAACTCCTTAATCGTGTGGACACTCCGGGCTCGCAACGGAAGTAACCGTAAAAGCTATCTAATACATGTACTGCGTTAGTAGTAAATTATGTTAGCAATTAAAAAGCACATATATTCGTGGTACCTGCTGCCCTGCGAAAATCATCCGCCCTCTATGGTTCTCGTCGTACCGCTGCTGATGAAGCTCAGGAAGACCAGCATGGGCCATGATAATGATTTCAAGCTACATGGTTCAATAAGTAGGTGAAAAATAAACATGAATATATTAGAAGCTTCATGGTTCAATAAATAGGTGAATAATAAAAAAGAATATACTACACTCTTCATGGTTCAATAAGTATGTGAATAACAAATTAGAATATGTTACAAACTTCATGGTTCAATAAATAGGTGAAAAACAAGCTTCATGGTTCAATAAAATGCAACAACTCTAAGAGATTACAGTTTGAAGTGCATGATAGTTTACTGTCGGGTCGGGCTTATCCTCCTATCATGGCCAGGTTGTTTGCAAAGTTTGCACTTGCGTAGGCCATCAACAGCATCTGCTTCATCCATGTCACCTTGCAGCATCGTGGATCTAGGCCTTCCAGGATCCGTGTGTCGTGCTCGGGGATAAGGTACCCACGTAGGCCCCTCAATCGCTTTGTAGTTGCTTCCGATGTTGAAGGATCGCATCTTTGGAAGCCATGTGCTCCTCAATGCATCTATCATGAAGTATGGTCCTACGTACTGTGATCCGTCATTGCCACCTATGTCCCTGCAAGCGGCTAAGACATGCGAGCACAGATATGGTGTAGTTTTGGCTTATTGCATGTGCACTTCGCCTCGTGAGGCTCAAGTTGACATTGCTACACGGTGTCCCCTGCGCTATACCCTGAAGCATACCTACGGCGGCATATGATCTCAAAGTCATTATTGGCCATGTCGTAGATCCTCGTCTGATGAAAGTGTGCCCTATTCCTCCTTCTGGATAATATTGCCTCCACCTTAGGTGTGAACCATGTGCTGCAATTTATAGCTGCATTACCACGTTCTCAAAAGTAATCCATCGTGGTATAGAATGTGAGCTCAATGATGGCACACAATGGGAGGCCCCGTACTCCTCTTAGGACATTGTTGCACACCTCCGCTATGTTCGTTGTCATGATGGTGAACCTAATATGGGATACAAAAATTTTAGAAGGCCTATTTGCATAAGACCGGGTTCAATATGTAAATTAAATTCTAAGTGCTAACTTGGCACCTTGAGTGTCATGGATTAGGGCCCAACGTCCGCCAGCTTCCTTGCTATCCACTGGATAAATGTAGCACGTGAACAGCTAACGATAGTTTGTCCTCTAACCATTTACATTCGCAAATGGTCGTCCTGTTCTTGTTGATATGTCATCATCTTTTGAGTTGTCTCAATTAACTCTCTCCATATCTCATTGAACTTTGACTGCTGGTTCTCTAGACACAAACCTTTGAATCTCTTTACAAGAGACTTGCTGCAGTACCTTGTGTACATGTTTGCTCCCAAGTGGTGCATGCACCACCTTCTCTCTACATCAGGCCATGCAATGGTGTAGTTTGTGCTATCATGCAGCATGTCCAACACATGTAGAAGGTCCTTGTTGTGGTCAGAGATGATGCAAACTCGTTCCCTGTTGCCCACAACACGTGTCCTCAACAAAGTGAGGAATCACAACCAGCTATCATTGTTCTCACTCTCAACCATTGCAAAGGCGAGAGGAATTATCTGATTATTTGCAACCGCCGCCAACGCTGTCATAAGGGTACCATGGTACTTGCCACTCAGAAATGTGGCATCCACACATAGAACTGGCCTGCAATGTCTGAAAGCTTCGATGCATTGTTTAAAGGATTAGAATAAACTAATCAGGTATCGGTTAGTGGTGTTGTATGACCCATCCTCTAGCTTGATCAGCTCATCCGCCATCGCCCATTGAGTCCCTGGATTTGTCATAGCAATCTTCTGCAGTAGCCTTGGAGCATAGTTGTAAGACTCCTCAAAGCTTCCAAATAGCATCTTCAACGCCTTCTGCTTCGCTCGCCACGTGGTGTGGTAATTGATCAGCATACCTATCTTAGTTTGCACCTCCTCCATAATGGATTTTGGCGACAAACAAATGTTCGTGCCAACAAGGGTGATGAGCAGTTGGGCTATGAACCTCGCATCAACGGCGTGGCTCACATTCCTAATAGCCTCTTCGCTGCATGTATGTAGAGTGTGTCTACTGATCACAAAATAGTTCTCATATTTAGACTTATGTGCTCATACGAGTAAGGACAAATCGGGTGTTCGAAACACATGACCTCATACTCCGTAGGGTTAGACCAGACGCACTTGTGGTCCCTTCTTGTCATTACAACATAGTTGCTAATAAAGTGGACGACCTCCCCCTGTTACAAAATTGTTGCCCGACCTGGATGTCCCTATTCTGGTATCCCCAATTATATAAGGTGTTGTACTCAACGACAACACAATCCAGTAAACCAGCACCACGAAAGTATTGGATCGCCAGCACCGAGTTGTCATTGTTAGCATCTTCTTCATCCCCATTACCAGCAGCTTCATCATCAATGCATCCTGCATCTACATAAGAATGGTCCACTCTAGCTCCATCTCTACCGGAACTGCCCTCCCCGACATGCCCTCCATCCTCTTCATGCATCACCTGCTGGCCCGATCCTTCCAGGTATTCACTGCATCACCATGCACCAGTCGTGGCACTATGTTTACGTACATCACATATCAAAGTTCTCCTCCAATGCTTTGCGTGAGTACAAAGCCCATGCGTTGTTTCTTCTCATCTCAAACAACGTATGGACAATAACTGAGCTGTTTGGAACAACCCGTGGCCACACACCCTCCAAGACAATAGTATGGGATTGCTGATTTACATGCAAAAGGCTCATAACATGTGATTTCAGGTCATCTAGGTCATTAGATAGCTCAACCGAACTCTCTATGTGCTGGCAGTTCTGAATTGTTACGAGCCTCCCGTGCAAAACTGCGATATGTTTTCCATAATAAATATGAAAAGTCATATCGTATCTGGTAAACAAAGGTATATCTAATAAAATTACTACTTCTATGTCTGCACGATACACATGCTAAATATGTCAATAATTAACGATGCTAATTAAATCATCATTATTAAATAAAAATGAAATAATTAATATTCAATATTTAATTAAAATATTATTTAAATTAACATGAAAGTTACATTGAGCAAATATTCAATCACCTTATAAATTGACACTGCACTATTAACTATTCATAGATTTCTTTGCGCTGAGTGACCTGAGCTGTGGTGCCCCGAGTTTTTTTGACTAATCAATTTCGCGCTAATTACTATTATACAATCTACTAACCTAAGCAAATAATTACTATTACACAATAACACGCTAATTACTATTACACTACCTAAGCAAATAATCAGATTCATATAATCAAACTAAGCAAATAATTGAACAAATATAATTACTGGGTTAAACAATCTAATTACTATTGTTGCTGCAAGTACTAATTAACAATATAATTTAAGTACTTATTGTATCTCGCGCTGCTGCTCCTCCTCGCCTTGGGTTGGTTCTTCCTCTCCTCGCGCTACTTCTCCTCTCCTCTCCACGCGCTGCGTTGCTGTTTCTCCTCTCCTCTCCTCCTTTGAGCTTATGTTCTCCTCTCGTGCTTCTGCTCTTCTCTCACACTGCAGCTGCCCTTATTTTATAGCGCGGAGTGGAGAGACAAAAAGTGACACGATTTGACCGATTTAACAGGGCGCCGAAAGCACGAACAACATCATGTGAGCAGCCGAAAGCATCCCGGTCGTATTCAACATCAGATGCCGAATACGGCACTGCTCACCCGTATTCGGCACCTGTCGTATTCGGCACCTCTGGTGTCGAATACAATGGGGCTAGTCATTTTTCGGTGTTTCAGGTCTCGAAATCAGATTTTTGAATTTTGAGGTGCCAAATACAGGTGCTAGATTTGTAAATACGCTGCTCTATTATCTATTTTGATAAATACACTAACGTATGTTGTCTATTTTTATCCCATTCTAATCACTTGTTCTGTCACATCCTCCCTAAGTCCCGAACCGAACCCTGAGATGATTTCTCGTCTCAGGAATATCTTTTCACATTCCATATTGTCTTACAAACCAAATACTACTTAATCCCATAGAACTTTTGTTGGATTAAAATAAAATCGACGCTTTGGATCACATAGTCCAAAACATGTGTAGCTAGGGATGAAAATGAAAACGGTAAATCTCATTTTACCGGAGCTAGTTTTTGAAGTCTTCCACCAAGAGCAGCTAAAAACGACATCCGTGGAAACGAAAACGAAAATGATAAAACTTCATGAAAATGATTTTTGGCTCTTCCGTTTGTTTCCGACTTTTTCTGTTTTGGGATGGAAATTACAGTTAGTAATTACCATTTCTCCCGAGCCTATGTATAAAGGTGATCAAGTGTCAACACACAAGGGCCTACGCCCAAGCGGCCAAGCCTAACTGTTCGCTTATGTTCCACACCGTCAGCCATCTCGGTCCACAGTCGTGGCCCAATACTTCATTTTTTTGTGATGCTTTTTGACTCACAGTGGAGGCAAAACTCTTATCTCTTAGTGACATGAAGGATAAGTTATTTAATCTATGCATAACTCTTGAGACTATGACTGTTGATTACTTTATTAGTACATGTGATGATGTGTTACTTTGTTAAGCTGTTAGTACTTTTTTTGAGCCGTGGTAGTACTATTTTTGTTATAGGCAATTCAGCTGCTACGGTTCAGTGCTTTCAGATTTGAATTATCAATTCGCAATCGATACTGGCATATTTTCGTCCCGACAACACTATTTCCGGTTTTCTCATATATCGATGTTATATTCATTTATGGTATTATTATTATCAACTTTTTCTTAAGAAAAAAATGTGAAACTAAAAGTAGTTTAGTCCTTTTTCGATCGTTTTCATACCATTTTTATCCCTATGTGTAGCTAGTAGTCCCCCTCATGATCTTTAAGCACTACAACAGAACATATCATACGTAGTGCTCTATCAGTATCGGTTATGCAAAAATCAACACTAAAAACGTATCAGTGTTGGTTATTAAACTCCCGTGCGCGAACAATGGCTGAGGCGCTAAGAACCGGCACTGAAAAGTCACTATCAATGCCGGTTCGTGGCTGGAACCGACACTGATAGTGATTTTTCAGTGCCGGTTCGTACCACAATCAGCACTGATAATGAAGGGACTATCAGTGCCGGTTCGTGATGAAGGGACCATCAGTGCCGGTTCGTATCACGAACCGGCACTGATAGTTGATGACAACTGATTTTCCAAAGTTCATAACTTTTTCATACGGTGTTGGATAGAGATAAACTTTATATGAAAATTATAGCTTTTGATGAGATCTATAACTTTGTAGTTGATAACTTTTTTATTTGAAATAATTTAGGTGCCGAAATAATCATGATAAACTTTCAACAAGAGGGGTCAAAAGGAAAATATCTTGTAGTGCTATAAGCAATAAGAGATAGGTGAGATAGTAAGGAATGTACACGCGAGGTAGGATGTCGTGACTTTGAATCCAACGGAACGTACATGCGCAAAAATGACGTGTGCGTGTGGAGTAGCTCAGGCCTCGGTCACTGGTTGGTTGCAAAAAATTCAGTTTTTTAGTTTCAGACCATCGATTTTTTGAACCGACTATTAGTATCAGTTTCAATTAAGAACCGATACAGATAGCACTTTCAGTGTCGGTTTCAAAACCGGCACTGACTATCAGTGCCGAGTAATCTGTTTCAAAAACTGTTACTGATGATGATTTTGAATCGACACTGATGACATGTTATGTGGTAGTGAAGTAGTTAGAAAATTTTATGTGCCATGTATCCGCAAGATACTCACGTTTGGATGTGGTAGTGAAGTAGTTAGAAAATTTTATGTGCCATGTATCCGCAAGATACTCACGTTTGGATATGATGCATCATCCTTTTTCCAAGAGGATACATCACAAAATGATCACAAATTGGGAGCATGCTTAGAACCCTTTATTTTAGTTTTTACAAAGCACGTGCGTGTGACTTTTTCTGGTAGTTTCGGGTGAACGGATCATAGTCAGAATTGAAGAAATATCCTATCTGCGCCTGATAAAGACAGATTGACAAAAGGGTTAAATTTGCACACGCAACACCCAAAAAGAGCATGCTGTTGATCCTTGTAGAAAGGTGGTGTTATCAAATCCTGGGCTGCATCACCAAAAGGTTAAGGAGAGAAAAAGGCTGGAGAAATGTGACAAACATGGTGTGGTTTCCGGTTGTTGTGCTTGCTACCAAGCACGTGCCAATGTGGCATCAACTTTATGCAGGTGTAGTTAATCCATCACAAAAAAGGGAGTTTATTCAGTGGAGAGAATGCAGCAATCTTAGTGGTTTCAGGCACTTTCTGGACACGAATTTTGGGGCAATTTAATACGGAGTATATTTAGGAGTTTTGATGGAAATCTATGTGTTTAGATATTTTATATGAGAATGACATGTAGAAGATTTTTTTTTAAGAAGAGGGCTCGAACCTCCATGGTCTTTAGTATGAGATCGATATTGAGTTTGGCGTGACGTGCCTGCCATTTCACTCGAGGCATTGAGAGTAAATAACATTCCATGGATATGATATCCATTGAATATTTATCATAGTTTTGTTTTATTTAAACATATATCTTGACTCAATTCCTTCAGCTGTATTTTTGGGGTCTAACATATACTTTCTGAAGGCGTAGGTAATCCATCACAAAAACTGAGTTTATTCAGTGGAGTGAATGTAGCAATCTCAGTGATTTCACGCACTTCCTGGACACAAATTTTGGGGCAGTTTTATATATTCAGAAGTTTTGATGGAGATCTGTGTATTTAAATATTTTATATGAGCATGACGTGTAGAAGAAAATATTTTGGAAAGAAGAGGACTCGAACCTCCATTATCTCTGGTACAAGATCGATATTGAGTTAACATATTTAAATATATTAAGTTGACTAGGTATTTCAAAATGCACTAGAATTATTTCCAAAATAATCCATGTATTAAATTGATTCATATGCATTGGTTTATGATTTTTATGGTTCTTTGTGTGCATATTTGAAATTGAATGTCTCTCAATTTAAAATCTATTATTAGATTCTAGTAAGCTCAATTCCAATTTGAATTCAAATCTTTGATTTAAATCATCTTCAAAATATCAAGATCCAAATCCAAATAACAATTCAAATGTCTCCATTTGAATTTATGCCAAGACCAAACTCAAATCCAAATTCAAATAATCTCTTTTGAATCCATCCCGAAACCAATTCCCTTTTTCCTTTTCCTTTCCCCCTTTTCTTTTCTCTCCCCGGGACGATTGACCCTCTCCTTTCTCATTTGCGGTGCCCAGCCGACCTGGCTCCCTTCCCCTTCCTTCTTCTGCGCCTGGGCCGCAAGCGTTGCACCGCCTCACTGCTCCCTCTCCCTCTATAAATAGAGCCACTGGTCCTCTCTCTCCCCTTTATTCCAATCCACCCCACTGCCGCACCATTGCCATTCGCCACCGAAGCTCGCCGTCACTGGTCTGCCACCCACGTGCTGCCAAGGAGCTCTAGGAGGACGATACCATCCTAGTGCCACTCTCCGTCGATTGGAAGCCTGACAGGAGGCCGTTCGAGCCTTCGACTGAGCCGCACCACCGCCGTCTCTTCGACGAATCGTCGGATGCCACCCTACCCGTTGTCGTTCTTGCTCTCGGTGAGCATCCTAGCTCCCTCACGAACCCTCCTAATTAGCGTGTAGCCATCCCTATTCCTTCTTCACGCGCAAGGCCGCGTGCTGTCACGTCCCAAATCCTTAATCACATAATCAAGCATACTAATACTTTGTAAGTATTATATTTAATTTGCGTAATTATAATTCGGAATACTAATGCACTTTGTTAAAAGTCAATTGGATGAGAGAAAAAAAATCGGGAGGAAAAAGAATGAAATTCGCAGTCAAAACGAACCATTTTCTCTAAAACGTGAGCCCCACATGTGGGCCAACCACCCCTCCCTCTCCCTCACGTGCAGCCACATACTCCCACCCCCTCTCTCCCGTGCCCTCACTCCCACCTGTGCAGCAGGAGCTACTGGTCCTCCCTCTCTCTCACTCCCTCTCAAGCCCTCTCTCCATTTCTTCCAAAATCCAAGCTCAAGAGAAGGATTTGAGGTATGCATGTCATACTCATGTGATCCTTAGCTCATAAGCTTCCTATCCCTCCAATTTGTTTGCTCTTTCCCAAAGGATTTGGACCAGATTTGATGTCTTTTGGTGTTTAGGGTCGAAACATGAAGAACATCGGATTTCTTCGTCTCCCGAGCGATTTCCTCCGTTCCCTTCTTCAACAACGATCCTCAAGCTCGGCAAAACATCTTAGATGAGTCTTATAGACTCCCATGGCATGGATGCGCGAATTGGTTGGTCAAAATCCAAGAATTTGGAGTTAGGGTTGAAGTTCATGAGTTCTTGAGGTTTTGGTAGCAATAGTCGAGTTTTGATCGATTTGGCATATGCGTGTGATCCTATGCGGTAGAGGAGGTCAAGGTGATGCTCTAGGTCCAAATCCCCACCCCAAAAGTCACCGGAATCATCGCCGGTGAGCTTGCCAAGTTTCCCCGGCTGTATACAGCGGTCTGACTGCCGACTCAGGCCAGTCAGACCGCCAGGGACCAAAACTCTCTGTACGCGGGCGGTCTGACTGCGTTTCTGGCGGTATGACCTGCCAATATGCGTGCGGTTTGACCGCTGTCAGCTGTTTTAGCATAATTTTCTGTTGGCTGAAATTTGTAAAATTCGTAGTAAATTGTCTGTAGCTCCAAAAATTATGAAACAATTTTTTTTGGTTTCATAATAACATACTCTACCCATTAAAAATATCCCTAGCCATGAAATAGTTAATTAAATTTCTGAGATGAATTAATTAGGTTAAGGCTTCTTTAATTCGCCACTAATTCTTTACAAGTCCAAAATGAGTGAATCTAATTTTGCTAGTTTCCTTATGACTTGTTCTATCTAGAAAAAAATATTTTCAGCCATTATATGCATATTGTGGCATATATTTGCAGTTCATTCGTACTCATTGCATTGCACGCGTTGATTCTTTTTAGAGAACGCCGATCCGTCGATCTCAGAGGCCGATGGCAATCCCAACGCGCCCCACCTATTTGAGCCAGTGCATCAAGGCAAGCAACTAAGCATATTGATCTCTCTTGTGTAATTGGATAAATCTAAAATTGATGAAATATGCTTATGTATGTACACATGTTTAGTGAGTCAGTGTCGGGTACCAATGGGTAGAACCTATGCCGATTGCATTCTTCTACTTTGAATACTTGTGTATTTACATTTCTTGTAGCCTTGAGATGTTGTCAATGTCTAGGTATGAGTTCGACTTATATGCTTAGCCATGCTTAGGCCATTCGGTAGAAGTCGAATGACGGCGCATCCCGTTGTTCACGAGCATAGGACCTTCTTATGATTTCATACACTTGTTGAGGTTGAGATGGTTGTATGAGTGGTGAGTATGAGACGAGGTGTGGGCGGTGCTAGGAGGTGTTTTGTCCTGCCCGGATGTGGAGTTCCCCTGGGTAGGTCGGTAGAGGAAATCAGACACCGTAGACCGCTTTGCGTCGATTAAGCACTGATTGTCGGTGTTGTTGGCTTTAGCACTTACCTTACTCACCACATACTGATCTAATGGTAAGGTGAGCCGAATACCTTCGCAGCTGTGGCTTTGTGTGCCTGAACATCGACGGTGTGAGCGGACGGGCTTGTAAGTGGTACTAGTTTGCTCCGGGAATAGTTCTAGTACCGCCGTCCCGAGCGATGCATGATCCACACGGTTGGGGCTGGTTGGGAAAGGTTGTCACAAGTACCCCTTTGTATGCACTTTAGCAGGTGGCACAAGCTGTATGGTCCTCGTGTCGTGTGGGTCCAGGAGTATCCCCTGCAGACTGTAAAAACATTTTAAAATGCCACGCTCTTGGTCATGAGCATGCTACTATCTATCTGCATCGGTCGTAGAGTTTTCACTTGTGGTTGATGGTTAGATCTGCGGGAGATGGTTGAGTTGGTCTTTGTTACATGTATGTTCATAATGGTTCCAGTTTTTTTATGTTCAGTTGGTTATGGCAGGATAGATTTATGTTGTTGTTGGTTAAGTTAGTTGCTCACACACATATGTCTAGGATGCTTAGTGCATATGTTTTACCTAACCTGTGGCTCATCCTTACTAATGATCAATGCATAATCCTTGGAGTCGAGCTATGTATATGTGCTCTATATGGTTTAAGTCTTGTGAGTGCCTTCGTACTCATGCCTGCGCTTTCAGGTACTCCTGCTGCTGAGGAAGAGGTTATTTTTGGCTACTTTGTGCTTACCGATCTTGGTGGCGGACAAGAGTAGTGCATCCTACTCTCGGAGGTCGTGCTTTTGGGGTGGAGCCTAATGGCATGTGGCTCCACTCTCTTTTGTTGTATAGGTTTATGTTTCCGCTGCGTAGTTGTTGTTACCCTTTTGAGGTAAATTGTTGGAAATGGTTGCATGCTTAAGAACTTGTAATATAACTTTAATTACTTGCTATTTCTTAAACTATGTTGTGACGCTAAAGGTTGGAAGGCATATGTTCTGATCTTGGGCACAAAACACGTGCCGAAACTACCGAGATGATATTGTGGTTAATCATCGAGGTTGTGATTATGAATAATGATCCTCCTGGTGATTAATTAGAATATTATTTAGATGGTTCCTCACACGTGCGGCCGTGCTTTTGTTTCTGTCACCATGCAAATGCTCACTGCTGGTATGCATGTGCCTATGAGTATGTGGTCCGGCCATCGTGCCATGAAGCCTAAGGGCGCTAGCCCCTTTTTCCTTGCAAGTTGGTCCCTCCTAGTGCAAGGGAGATGCTGCCCAATTTTTTCGCGCTGTTGCTGTCTGCTCTGGCCACCATCTAGTGTCACTCATGTCACCGACCGCCGTCAATGAGCCCCTAGTCCAGTTCCCCGTAGCGCCTAGGTCACCGGCATGAGCTTCCCGTCGTGGAACTCCGACAAAAGCACGTCTCTGGCAAACTACCAGCGCGGGTCCATTGAATCGCTCGTCACTGACTTGACCTTTCCCCTTTCGTCACCCAGCTTCGTCCGCGCGCCCACGCGTGCACATGGCTAGGCCACCGTCTGCGCGCCACACAGCCTAGCCGAGTAGGCCGTGGCTCG
This sequence comes from Phragmites australis, assembly GCF_958298935.1. Lineage (NCBI taxonomy): Eukaryota > Viridiplantae > Streptophyta > Magnoliopsida > Poales > Poaceae > Phragmites > Phragmites australis. The sequence continues at coordinate 17,062,153 of NC_084942.1, read as the reverse complement.
ACCTGGTAGCAACTGGCCTATCAGGCCAGCCCAACCACCAAAGGCCTCACCCTAGTGGGTCAGCCCAACTTCGCACCTCGCAAACTGGCCAGCCTGACCCGAGCAAGGCCAAGTACTGTACAACACAGTACAGTGCAGTCCGGCCCGACCCATCTAGGCCCAGACCCAACTGAAGTCGAGTCCAAATTGGCCCAACTGGGCACAGTTCATGTGGGCCCCAGTTACTGTTTATATGGGTCCCATCCATGAATAGTATTGTTTCATATTTTCTTAATTTAATTTTAAATTAAATCTTCTAGGAGTCACAACTTCTGTGTTCTGGCTCCAATTTTGGTAATTCTTTCACCTAAATTCATCTAAATTCAAGATCTACCTATCCATCATAGTGTGGTATCCATTAGGGTTCATTTGACTTTCTATTTGGTTTTATTTGATTCTTCTCTAGTATAGCTCATAATTGATCGTAGTCATAATTACAGAGCTACTAGAGTTTTGCAAGCATTGCAGAGGGAGCATCAGGAGAGAAGAAGATCCTGACTTCAACCGAGACTTAGAAGAAAATATCGAAGAAGGCCTGTCCTATCTCCTTGACCATATTAGACCCTATTTTCAAGTAATCTACATGATCAACTAAAACATGACTTATTATCGCATGTGCTCTGTATCGAGATTTCTTTAAAACTACATATACTAGTTAATCCTATTAACACTTGCCATGCTATAAATGTTATCATCCAAAATACATATCACACTAGGATTACTTGTTGTTATTTATATTAATGACAGATGACGTCTTGATATCTAGCATGCTTAGGATTAAATACGTCTCCTCGAAGATGTCGCTTTTGAAACACCTTTCCTCGGAGATAAGATTTACTATTATCAATAATAACTCATATACCATGAATCCTTTATGGTTGTGAATTCCGTGATGGTTGTGAAATCCTTGATATCATGTGAGATGTAGAGAGTGGTGTGTAAAAATGGGTGAAAACTATTTTGGTGGAGATAGGTGGAGTAGTACTTTGGATGAGGATGCTCATAAAGGCTTAAGTCACCTCTGTGGTGTTCATTGCTAGAAGATACCTGCCCCGGCTGCTTAAGAACCGAGTCATTGCACTATCTGGCCTAGTCACCACGTGCAACCATACGTCCTGAATGGGCAGGACTTGACTTTTCTTCACCAGACTAAGTTGGGCATCACACTAGGAGGCTGGGAGCAGCGAGCAGTTTGGTGACTATGTGGCCCTCTATTGAATGTGCAGAGACCAACAAATGCTTAAAAAGGGAACTTGACGTTCAGTACAAGACCACTAGTACTTGGGGGTAAATCTCATAGAAAAGCCCAGAAGAAAAGGTGATTGAAGTGTCTTGGTATGATTTGCTCCTCCGCTTGCAATGGTTAGAGGCTGAGCATATTGTGTATAGTGTAAAACCTCTACAGAGTGTAAACCTATTCGAATAGCTGTGTCCATGGTAATAGACATGCGAAAGCAGCAATCGTGTTGATTAGATTTTGGGTGCATGTGTTATGATGAGTGAGTATATGAACTAGATATCCGTGCGATGAGGTTGCTGGCTCAATCCGCTAGAAGCTGTGTGGCACTAGTGGTACACCAGATGTGATGATAGAGATTGCAGAGCAAGGTGTAGCCCCTCCTATGATCGAAAAACCCCAGATATAACTTGTTACCTTGTTTTGAACTATTTAAATTGTTTTGAAGTCAATCGTAGATGATACAATTGGATACCTGCATTAAACTGCTTTGCGCTAACTAAAATCATAAAACCTTATCCTTGAATTACCCTTTTATGAATCTATCTACCATTTGAAGTAGTATAGAGCTTGCTGAGTACCTTTCGTACTCACTCTTGCTGTTATTCAGATGAGGAAGCTGATGCCAACTTCACCGGAGGTGCAGGCGAGGATGAAGAGTAGTTGTAGAAGTCGCGTTCGCACCCTAGCTACTTCTGGCTATGGGTCCTTGCTTTCCGCTGTGTTTTGTTGGTCGTTTAGCCAAGTTTGTATTATACTATATGATTTGTAAACCCTTTGTACTCTGAACCTTAATATTTATGTACGAAGTTTAACTATGATACTACAACTTTTATACTATGCATATCAGCTATTTAATCTAGGGACTGATACAAGAGGTATAGGACATCTCGGGTTTGGGGTCTTACAAACATTAATTATACTTCTCATCCTTCTTTGTAGATTTCGCAAAACAAGATAAATTTGGAGCTTCCTTAAGATCCTGTAGATAGAAGGAGAATAACATATTACATAGACTGAAAGCTACAAGATGATACAAGGCGTAAGTATTTGCTTAGAGGGCCTTTTAGACCACCAACTGGTTTCAAATATCCACAGAAGATCATAGCAAGTCATCCATGTCGGTTTGTTCATGAATGGTTCACTACCCAAGTGATTTGAGCCCTTTGATCTTCTGGTTGTATAAGGGTTGTGTACAAATGGGTTGTACATATAGCAACACTCACAGAAAATATCTAGTTATTAAGAAAGTTCTTGAATGACTATTGCTTGGCTATTTATAATGGAAAGTTCTTGAATGAATATTGCTTGGCTATTTACAAGATTAACACTAGATAATATCTTAGAGCTAAGATATTTATAATGGAAAGTTCTTGAATGACTATTGCTTGGCAACATTCAGAAGAATTTATAACATGAGTAGCCATAATAAAATTAGACAAGAGTGAGAGAGCTCTCGTGTCATATCAATTTGTATTAGTCAATAAAGTGTTCAACTTTTTATTTAATGAATTGGTCACCCAAGAAGGCTTCGTCATTCTTGGGTTCCATTAGGTATTGCAATGTATTTTCAAAATTGCTTATCTATTTTTAATTTCTGGTGTAGTTGTTAGTTGGAAGCATATTGTCGGAGGATTAACTCCAGTCGCAGGGATCCCGAGAGACCCCTTTTTAGAGATTCGGCCGGAGGGATGATCCTGAATATGTTCGTCGGAGAAATAAATGGGAATGAATGCAACGGCCGGTGGTGGTGGTATGACCTAGTGCAAGAAGAAGTAAATGCACCGGAATTTAGACAGGTTCGGGCTGCACGGGGGCGTAATACCCTACTCCTGTATGGATACTATAACTGTCCTGAGAAAGTCCCTCAAGGATGTTGCTGGTTACAAGGGGGATCTCCTATTCTAAAGCCTGGGGCTCCTTGTTCTCCGGCTGGGACTGGGCTCAGCCTTCTCTGGTCTTCCCTTCTCTTTTCTCTTGTTCCTCTTTTCTCTTCTTCATTTTTTCGCCCCCCTTCTGCTGTGCCGCCTGCCCCTTCAAATACCTGCCAACGGCGATACGCCCCGCACTGGAGGGCGCGAACTCCAAGGCACCACAAATGGAATGGGCGTCATCATTTCCTCTGGGCGACGTGACTGGGGGTGGGAAAAGCAGCACGCGCCCGGTCATCCGTCACCATAAATGCCAGGGCAACGAGCGCTGTGGAGAGGGCCCACCGAGCAACCGCAGAGCGGCCCGGCGTGCCCACCCTGTCTTGTTCCCCTGCCACAGCAGCGCGGCAGACGGAACGCCTCGGTCCTTACGACGTTATCCTGAGACGGGCCGGATGGCACGAGACGGGACCCGTGCAATTAATAACCCCACACCTCTCTGCCAGAACGTGGTAGGAACTGACGCTGAGTGCGGAGGGAGCAGTTGGAGGTGACAGGTCACGCACGCTCTTTAAATGCGGCCTCGGGCCTTTGACTGGCTGACACCTCATCGGTGGGCCCCTCAGGGGCCTCCTCCAGGGGGCTTTCTGAGTCGTCAGGGTACCGAGTGCTCGGGGGTACTGTTCACCTCCCCGAGCACTCTCTCCCGAGAACCTCCTTTCTTGCCTTCGGGGGACCGAGTGCTCGGGGGCACTGTTCACCTCCCCGAGCACTCTCTCCCGGGAATGCCCTTTCTTGTCCTCGGGGAACCGAGTGCTCGGGGGTACTGTTCACCTCCCCGAGCACTCTCTCCCGGGCGCTCCTGAACGGAGCCTCGGGGAACCGAGTGCTCGGGGGCTGCTGCATGTAGCCCCGAGCACTCTCTCCCAGAACTTCCTTCGGTGAGTCCTCGGGATACTTGGGTGCCCAGGGGCCACCGCCGGCGGCCCCGGGCACATTTCTCCCGGTACATAGCTCTCCTGGTCGTCGGGGGACTGGGGTGCTCAGGGGCCACCATACACCTCCCCGAGCACTTTCTTCCCGGTACTTAGATTTCGTGGATCATCGGGGAACTGGGGTGCTCGGGGGCCACCGACTGCGGCCCCGAGCACTCTCTCCCGGGACTTGTTCTTTTCTCACCTTGCGGGAGAGACTCCGCGGGATGGCGCCATGTGACGGATGGCTGGCCTGGCCTCGGGATTCGGGGACCCCCGGTTCCTGATACACCGACACATATGTTTAAAATCTAGTGGCAAAATCTAACTAGAATTAGCAAATATTCCTAAAAACTAACTAGATTCACAGCACAACACAACATCGTAACCTCAATCAATTCTTAGTAGGTAGTGGATGGATTATAGTATTGGCTTCAATGTGAGCAATTTTGATTGCTTGGAAAGTCTATGATCAACATTGCTGCATAAATGATGATAACCAATGTATGGTAGTTGGTGCAATAGAGTGTGTACTAGTGGCTTGCGCGCGCCCCGGCGCGCGAACAACTTTTGATAAGTATTTAGGGTTAATGACATGTTAAAATTGTTCTTTTTTTAAGTGAAAAGGAACATAAGATTTTTATTGTGCATATGTGTTAACACATAGGAATAGTGAGGAGGAGGTGGGATTTTTATTTTGTTCATGCGTTAACTGATAATATATAATGAAGAGAGTAAATTATAAGGAGTATCACGGAAGCAAAGTATACATTATGAGTATTTTAGATCATGTTTATAAAATAATAAAGGAATGACAGTAATATTTGCATTTTTCCCCCCAGAAAGAATAGGTGCTGAAATGGTTATAGGTAGCTGTGTAGGAATTTAAACAATAATTTATAGTACTGGATGAGATAGGTGAGGATACTACAAAAAGAGAAGGTGGGGAAAAAATGGTTAAGACGTTGTCAAATAGAAATTGCTCTTTATGAGAACAACGAACAAAGCAGCTGAGCAATTCAATAGAGTCGATATGCTACTTATCAATAGGATTATAATACTTGTATGTATAGATACGAATATCTGCTGTTTCGTGTATTTTTGGCATACAATGTAATAAGCGCTAACGTATTGTGTTTAATATCAATGTGATGTTTTAGTATTAGGATGGAAACATGGTGGCAGCATTTGATTAAGCAAGTTGCTATATCAAAGTCTGATGAATAGGAAAAAGCTGGGAATTATTGTTGAAAACAAACTGGTAAAGTGAAGCAAGGCGAATTGTGCTATTGTGCTGTATGTGTCGAAACGAAAGTAATGTATTTACCAATTGTTGATATCAGAGTAGCATTGTATGCCAACGATGGTGGCAGCATTTGATTAAGCAAGTTGCTATATCAAAGTATGATGAATAGGGAAAACCTGGGAATTATTGTTGAAAACAAACTGGAGAGTAAAGTGAAGCAAGGCGAATTGTGCTATTGTGCTGTATGTGTCGAAACGAAAGTAATGTATTTACCAATTGTTGATATCGTTGAATATCACAGGAAATTAAGTGTTATATCTGCTACTCTGTTGTATACCTCAAAACAAAAGTAATGTATTTGGCAATGCCTGATATAAGGATACCGAGGGGGAGGGGGATAGTTAAAAAAAAAAGGATAATGATAGTGTTCAGCTGGAGTTATAAGTGACAAGAAGAATGGAGAATATAGTCAATCAGGGTAAGATAATTTGTATGATTGGTGTTAAGATGAATCCATGATTTGTAGGGATATACAGAATTTTTAAGATGAATCCATGATGTGTACAGATATACAGGAATTTGTGTGGGTGTGTGTGTCGTTTACGATTGTCAAATAAAACATATTGATAGAGTAGTAAAGTGAAGCAAGGTGAATTGTGCTACTGTGTTGTATTTGTCAAAAGGAAAGCAATGTATTTAGCAATGGTTGATATCAGGATGCAGAGGGGGAGAGGGACGATAAAAAAGAAGGGATAATGATAGTGTTTAACTGGCTAGCTAAGTTGAGTATGCTACATAGCATCACTGGTTTATTATTTTACATCAGTGTATCATAGGAGGATTACTCGCAATATCATCTCCTGGGATACTTAGTTAATAGTTTTGCTGATTGGGATCAGTGGCATTCCTATCTGGTGGCATTGTTAGCTAAGACGTGAGCTAACCTAGGTGTAAAAGCAACTTCACAGAAGCAAAGAAAGAAAACAAGATAAACAAAAGGCAAAATAACGAAAGCAGGTCTGTTCTTGTAGCAAAAGGCAAAGGTCAGATGTGTCCACCGGTCTGGTTAGCTGCAAGTAAAAGAACAATCAATGATTAGCACTTTGGAAGTAGAGTTGTAAAGATAGCATGTAGGTAATCTGGATGCGAGTGGAACTGACCTTCACTGGTTGTTTTTTGGAACATGGGTGGTCTTCGATTTTGATGATTTCGTGGTGCCAGGTGTCATGTGCTGCAAAGTACTTCTGTGCAAATGAAAAATAGTGTAGCAACATCGTCATGAAGCATAGTTGTGGGATGCAATTTATGGATTGTAAGATAGTAAGACTTTTGTTTTATACCTTTGACTTGCTAGGTGAGGCAATGGATCAGATGGGTCTGTGGTTGTTTCACTGTGGCTGTTTTTTTGGTGTTCAGTGTCCTTGTACAGAAGGAGATGTGAGTAAAAGTTGGTTAATAACATCTATTATGAAGTAATAAATGGATGAAAGGTTGGATACTGAGTAGAAAGTCTACTTGCCTTTTTAGAAGAAGTTGCATCTTCGAATAGTCTTTTCCGAGTAGCTGGATGTATAAGTGGATCTGTGGCATCCCTGTGTGTTATATGAACAGATGATTAAAACATTACACAGTATAGTGGTAGGGGTATTCTTTTTTTTTTTTGCAGAATGTGTATACTTACAGAGGGGTTGTTCTCTTCAATGGGGATTCATCATGTTCTAGTGAAGGAGGGGGAGTCTGCAGTAGAGTTTGAACATGTCATTGGTGTATGATGGTAAAGAACCATTGTTTATTTATGTGTGATTAAATAGTTTATAAGAAAGAGTATGATTTTACATTGTCTATTGCCATGCTTTGTGTGACTGTTTTCTGAACTGCTGACTGTGAAGAAGATGCACTGGTCTTCACGCCAGGTGAGAAAGTAGCATCAGGTAAACTGGGATGTACATTGGGAGGATAGTTGTGTGGCTGAAAGGTTGGCTGGGATGTCTGAGAGGCTGGTGGGTTCTTGGGCTGATTGCAGCTTATGTTTGGAAGTGCGTGCTGTCTTCCATAAGAAGTGATGACAGAGGTGACTTGATATGTTTTTTGTGGGGTATAGTAGCTATGCTCTGTCAAGGTAATTGCAAATGTGAACTTTAAGGAGACTGTAGCTGCAATGTCAGGTGGTGCGTCATTTGCAAATCTTGATGCTCTAAAGACCTGCTGGACAGGTTTACCAACAATACGACGAGCAACTTCACCGAAAGCTATCATTTCACTTTCAGCGGTTCCATCATTTGCAATGAAACATAACTTGTATCTGTAAGAGTGGTATTGGAGACGGTATTGATTAATATACATTCAGCTGTATGAGAAAGAAAAAGAAGCTGACACTTACTTGAAGCGGTAGCCAGTGCAGGAGCATGTGTTGCATTTGTAACCGTCGCCATTCGGTATACAGGTCCGACTGCATCTATTACATGATGGGAACCACCATGGTGTGTCTAAGATTAGGCGCACAATAGTAACAGTGCAGCGGTATCCACATGGCTGTAATGACAAATTGGTAAGCTATTGTTAGAACCTAAAATAAGTGCTGGAAACAAAAATAAGTATAATCTGGTAATGTAATATAAGGGCTAGGATTAGCATAAGAAAAGCTATTTTAGTAGGCAGGAGGAATTATGTGGTAGGTTACACATACTGGGAAATCGTATGGATCCATGTTGTCTAAATCATGGAGGCTCTTATCTTCAAGCTACAGTGGCTGTTGTTGTGGTGCTGATTGATGTGGAGGAGCAATGGTACGCTTGATTGTTATTTGCTGGTTGTGAATGCTGTGTGCAGAAATATTTGTGTGTAAATAGCTGTTAACTGTGTAAGGTAAAATAGTATGGCGTGTCACATGTGTGTGTTATCTACTGGTATGGAGCAGGTAAAGACTAATGTACCTCTTATAAAACTCCTCAGTCTCTGGTATTATGGGATTGAAGTACCAGCGGCATGCAGCGTTCCCACTCAAGTATTCTTCACCTGTTTTGACTCAAATAGTTAGAAGTGATGGTATGTGATTTTGAAGTGCAGTAGCTGTTTCGAGTAAGACTGTGTACCTGCGAAACTTTTCATAAGGTTGCCAACAATGAGAACAACAATTGGCTTGCGTTCTTCTTCAATGTAAATTTCATTGATACTGAATTCAATAGCTCGTTGGCCCCATAGGGTCAGCTTAACTTGAATATTTCTGTAGATAAGGGTAGCAAATCCATAATGTAGGTTGGTAAGCTGTACTTATAATAAAGGATTTTATATTTGGTTACATAATGTTACATTCATCATGCTCTCACCTGAGGTCTTTGAGGATTACATTTCTGCTGATAGTAGCAGTTGGCTAGTTTGGAAGTTGCAGGGAGGTTGTGTCAGAAACTTCTGTTATGATGCCAAGCACATCTGCAGCAAGGGTGTGTGCATGTGTGTTTGTCTTTTCTTTTTACAGTCAAATTTATGGTAGAGTAGGGGAAAAGATAGAATTATTTAGCTATAGGTAATGACGCTACTTACCTAAGAAGTGTCTATTTTCGCCTGTGTATTTTGGAAGCTCAAGAAAAGGTGTGAGCTTATAAGCATATGCTGGAAAGGTTGCTGCAATGTCTTTTGCTGGAGTTATTTTGGTATAGCAAGTAAGTTCAATCATGTAAGGTGCATCAACTGGCCTATATAGAGACTTAGCCTTTGATACTCTAAAACGGCTGATTATGTAGATGGCACCTTCTTGAACTAAAGAGCTTTTACTGTCTACCTCAGAGTTTGGTATTTCAGCATACATGGCATCTCCCTGCGTTTTTTTGAACGAATGGTAAGTATCTTCGATTATCTAGTAGGTACTATAAGAATATCTGTGGAAATCTAACTATAGTTCGTAAAGATTATGGCAGGGGCAAATACGAGTTATAAATCACGGCAAGAACCCAGAATGTAGCCAATTAAGGGAATAAAATGTATATAATAATTATTAACATGAATGCATGATCTGCACACATATATACAAATTTGTTTGTGTGTGTTGGTGACTATCTTTGAATATGATAGGAAATCAGATGGCATATCTAAGATGCATATGATATAGCACAATGCGAGTATGACGCATTAGGAATGTAAAGAAGTATTATAGTACCTTTTCATCGACAAAAACAAGATCTACATGAGATATTGGTCCATCGTCAGTACCACCACGGTATTCCCATTTGCGCGAAACACGCACACAAATTATCCAGTGCTTTGATTTTGGGTGGAGTGTGGGCAGCAAGTCAAATGCCATCTTTCAACTCTGCACATCAAACATTAACAGAAATGTAATGTGAGAGCAGCTGTATTTTATGAATTGATAAAAAAGGCTAATACCTGTTATTAGATGGTATAAACAGTAGGCATTGATGTAACAGTTGAGTTTGCAAGCATCTGTTTGGACATATCTGTACTGCTTCAATGGTAGTATGGGGAAAAAAAGGAAGAGAGAATGGATTGTTTTTTTACTTTGTGTTAGTGAAATATGGAAGTATGTGTTGTGGTTCTACCATAGTCGATTGTACTTTGATGGTCTATGTAGCTGCACAGCAAGGATATATGTATATATATATATGCACACGCATACACACATATGTATATGTATATATATATATATATATATATATATAGATATATATAAATGTACTTTATCGCTGAGTAGATGCAGGTAAGATAAGTGCCAATACTTCTTTGTAAACTATGTAACAGCTGAATTCGCAAGCATTTGTTTGACCATATCTCTACTGCTTGAATGATAATACGGGGGGGGGGGGGGAAGAAGAGAGGACGGATTGTTTTTTACTTTGTGCTAGTGAAATATGCAAGTATATGTAGTGGTTTTACCATAGTCTAGCATGGTTTAATGTTTGTCTTAGCTCCGAGTAAGAATATATGTATATATATGTACACACACACACATACATATATATATATATACACATATATATATATATACATACATATATATATATATATATATATGTTGGAAGATGTGAATGTACTTTATTACTGAGTAGATGTAGGTAAGATAAGTGCCAACACTTCCTTGTAAACTATGTTACGTGTTGTATCTGTGCAATTATCATTCTCATCGACTATTAGTATCTTTAGTCCATGTTTTGAGGTAACACGGGACACTGCAACATACAGTTGGCCATGGGTAAAAACAGGCCTTTTTAGGTAGACACCTAGGCTGTCAAGTGTTTGGCCCTGGCTTTTATTAATGGTCATAGCATAGCATACTTTTATAGGGAATTGACGGCGCTCAAGTATAAAGGGTAGCTTAGTGTTTTTTAATGTTAAAGAAATGCGAGGGATAAACACAATCTGGCCTGCATGGGTGCCAGTGATTATTTGTGCTTCGATGACCATATCACCCATTGTTGTAACTACTAAGCGTGTTCCATTGCATAAGCCACCCGATTGATTCAAATTGCGAAGTAACATTATTGGAAGTCCCTTCTTAAGGACCAATTTATGGTGTGGGAAATTGTTTTCGTATAGTGAGTTCAAAAATTCAATCGGATACAAAAGATCATATGAGTCATGTATATTTCCTGATTTTGATATTTTGTCGCAACTTAGGTATTCCTTTTCCTCGCCAGGAATTAAAGATATCATGAGTGAATTTATGTCATCAGCTAACTGATTAGTTGGTGTTAATATAGCTCTTGTACGAAGATATGTAACGTCGAGGAATTCCGTTTCTAAATCTGGGTATATGGCATTTACTAAACAAGGAATTTTGCCGCCATTGGTCATAAGGAGCAGATCGTGTGGTATCTTTATCCATGTGGGTTCTAATTCATCTTCCTTTGCTATTGTCTGTAGTTTTCCTTCCCCTAGGTCTAGTACCCATTTACTAAATTCAGCGATTTCTTGGTGGGCTTGCCGGTTTAAGCCTGGCGAAAGCAGCCGCATATTTTTTGTTAGTGTTAAAATAGTAACATGTTTCCAAAGGGGCGAGTTTATTATTGCTGCATTTATTATCTGTGCCTTGGTACCGCCTTCAACCACTGGGAGAATCTGCCTAATATCACCTCCTAGGACAATGATCTTGCCACCGAAGGGAATGTTTTGTATGTTCGGTGATTGGGATGATAATAAATCACGCAATGTTCTATCCAGTGTTTCGAATGCCATTCTATGTGTCATAAGAGCCTCATCCCAAATCACTAATGACGCTGCCTCTATAAGTTCAGCAAGCATAGTCCCTCGCTTGATGTCACAGATAGTAGAATCGTCTATGTCACAAGGAATTTTGAAGCGTGAATGAGCTGTTCTACCACCTGGCAATAGCAGTGATGCGACGCCTGAGGAAGCAACTGTAAGTGTAATTTTTTTACGAGCTCGTAAGTATGTTACTATAGCGTTCCATAAATAGGTTTTACCAGTACCTCCATAACCAGATACAAAGAAGAAGGCAGGAGCATTGTTAATTACTGTGTGTACTATGGATTTGAAGGCATGATGTTGTTCATCATTAAGGTTTGAGACTAAATCGTTAGATTCAAGCAGTAATTGGTCAGTGTCGTATGACAATTCTTCGTCTATAAGTCGGTTGGTACACGTCGTTTGATAGCTAGATGTCTTATCTGGTAAGTTGTAGTCTCTAATTCTGCCCCCATTTTTTGCGAACAAAGTTGAAAGGTCATCAAGTAAATGGTCTTTCAATTGGTTTGCAGGCATTTGATAATTTGGGTTGTTGATAGCCTCTCTAAACCTATATTGAATATCGTCTGCCAATGCTTGCCAGACCTTTTCAAAGAATGTGTATTCATCATTGACTTCACAAAATAGTAGCATTGTGACAAATAATTGTCTAAGCTGCATAGAAGTAGCCCAGGTTGCTGCTTCGTCAAAAGCATTGTACCATTCCTGGTCATTACCAAGGAGTCCGCGTGCGTTGCATGCTTGTTTAAATGTCGGATGTCTAATACCATTGTATGTTTTGATATCATCGTAGCTTTGTGCGCCTTTAGCAACCATCAATAACATTCTAAGGTAATAACACTCGCCAGCAGATGGATGTACATAATATAAACGACCTATGCTTGTTCCGATTTGCCTCGGCTGCCATATTCGTAGTGTTTCATCCCATCGCCACATTGAGGGAAATTCACAGTATGTTAGGTCTCTTCCTTGGGGATATGTTTGGTTTGCCACAAACCATTCAGTCAACATGGTTTTACGTAAGAATTCTTGTGAAATGACATTAGCTAGATTAGCATTAGCATTATATGTTATGTTGTTTTCGTTTGGCAAATGTAGCGGTAGTCTTTGAACAGAGGGGAAATGCCTATGGATATCGAATGCAAATATGCGCCAACACGCATCTTGCTCGCAGATGTAGCGACAATCTAAGTATTCCTTAACTTCATTTATGGTTTGAGTGTCACCATCGTATGGTGCATCCTGTCCATTTCTTATTCTCTCAATGTAGACCTTACCACAATCTGGACCCTTTGTCACATATTTGAATAGATATTTGATAAATATAGTTTTGTTACACCACTCTACATTGATATGTGCTTGGAATTTTTTTAGCAAGGAGATATTATACGGTACTATCCATCGGTTGTCCAATTTTACATTTCCTTTTTGAATGTAGCGGTGATCATCAGGTCTTTTGTAGACTGTAAAGCCGTTTTCATCAACCGTGGTTTCAGCTTGGAAAGACTTAGGGTATCCTTTTGAACATTTGCCGTTTCTCATGCAGGGACTATCTTGGTGGTTTTGACCGCACGGACCATGTGTCATGTGTTCAGCAACTAATGTGTATCCTAGGGGATCAATCTTTGGGTCTGGAATTTGTGCGCTTATGTATGAGTCAATGAGTGATGGTGTTGGCTGTGACGTGTCATGGGAGACCCATGTAATAATGTGCGCATGTGGCAGTCCACGTTTCTGAAATTCGACAGTGTGCAGCACTGGAGGTGTGAGGGCAAATTCGTCGTGTTAGTAAGAATACAAAATAATATATGGCAATTTTGAATCGATAGCAAAGAATATTTGGAAATACATGGTGTAAATAGCACTACACACCTGCATTTATAGCGCCAAACACCGCACCTATTTTTATATCTTCTAAAAGTTCTTCAAGTTTCATGTTGTATACTCTGACAATAATATCGGCTCTGTCCGTTGGTTTTTGACCTGGCTCAAAACTCAATGCTTCAGAGATTTCAGGCCATTTTGAATCGCATGTAAACGTTGTGAAGAAATCTGGTGGGCCATACACTCTGCATATCGCTATACTATCGTGATAATTTTGGATCATGTATCGTCTACCACCAGTGTGTGAAGCTGGTAACACGGTCTTGCCAATCTCATTGCCATCTATACAACCACGACTAACAGCGTCAGTTATGCCTTGCAAGTTTTCGACTCTAAGGTTGGCTTGGTTCCTAAGTATGTACCATAGTCTTAACTCGTCTATGCATGCACGAGCATCAACCTTAGCTTGACTCGATATAGCACCGTAGCATAGATATGGATTTGGCTGATTTTTTCTATAGTGTAACATGTAGCGAAAGTAATCTTGCATTGTCATTTTAGCACGCACTCTTGTGGAAGAGGGGTTGATACCGGCATAAGGTACTCCAATTTGGAAACCACGTTCACCATATGGGAAGAGAAGGGGATACTGAAGTGGCATGTACGCAGGGTGTAACGCAGATATCTATTGCAGTTCACCAGCATAAGTTTGTATCACTATGTCTCGCTTGAATGTGTCTAATGTAAAGTCACCTACTATAAGCATAGCAAGTTGATCAGTTGTAGGTAAGTTATATTGTACGGGATCACCTTCTTTTGCACCTATGATCCTAATAATGAATTCTTCACTGGCAGAATCTACGAGCCTATCTCTTGCAGCCCTGAATTTCTTCGCAAATGGATTGTGATTATCTAGCATTTTTATTAGATCTTCGATTATCTTTGGATCTAAAGGCTCGGCGGGCCTTTCGTCCGGATTTAAAGCATATAATCTATTTTTAACTTCATTGGTAGTATCATAAATGTACAGTTGTATGAATTTAGGAGGGCTTCCATCATGCGGTAGTAGAGATCCAATGCGGTGGTGGACTTGACCATTAATTTTGAAAACAGGTGGACCCCGGCCATCATTCATAGAGCGATCTATGTGTGCTCCCATTGATGTGAAAGCAAATAGACAGTTATATTGGCGTATATTTTTCAAAAAAAATTTGGAGCCAGCATCGCCACCGAATCTAGCCAAGCTATTTAGGGGTTCAGGTCGCTCTGCAAAAGGCGGTATACAAATTTTGCCTCCCTTACAGCAAGAATTGTAAATTATTCTATTATTTTTTATCGATGAATCAGATTTTACCCTCTCTCTCAGCCAAAATGTAGCATGACAATATCTACACTCATAATCAGGTGCACCAAAATAGGAGCGATGGGGATAAGAAGCTATATAGTAATATATTTGCATTGGAGGATAAACCATCATGTAACATAGGGTGGCACCATCGTAGGAAAACACAAAGGACAAAAAGAAATCATCAGCAAGATAATGAGCATGATGGTGTAATAAGTTATTAAACATCTATTTGCATTAGGTGCGAACAAAAGCTGAAACAGAAGGGGGGCAGTGGAAAAAGCTGAGGCTATATCTGGAGATCTAATCATATTATGGGCACCACTAACATAACATGGTGAACACACATACCTTTTAACGCGTCAATATAATCTTGGCTGAACCGTCCACATTCTAACGATGGTGCATTGTTATTTAATGGACCTAAAATGGCATGTGAATAACATAGCTTAGGTAGTGTTGGCAAACACGACAAGGCGCAAGCTAAAAGTGTTGAAGATTGATATTGTTCACCTGTTATAGCGAGTCTTTGTTGATCTAGTAATCTTCGCCGTTTACGACGGCATTCAGCTGGGTTCAAAATTAAGGGGCAGTGATATGCAGCGTGCTGCGCAAGGTCACCTATTGATCAATAGCACTCCGTTATGTATACGTGCAATGTGAATTCGTTCCGTTCTAAAAATAGGAAATTCGATGATCAAACAACATACTTCGTCTTCTGTGAAGCGCGCTCTTAGACCGTATGGGTTGCCCACGTGAAGATGCTGCTTATTACCAAGGTAGTAGCCATTGGAGGTACGTCGAGATAGAAGGAGGGAGCCAGGGACGGGAGACGAAGGAACGGAAAAACATAAAAGATAGGGAATGGTACGGGCAAATATGGCAAATAAAGATAACACCGGGAAAGGTCGGCGAACGCACATGGTGCAGCATTGGAATCATCGTGTGGCTGGGTTGGATGCGTCTCCATTAGCTACCAATGGAGAAAACACAGGTTGACATAGTGACTAAATACAGAGGAAGAGTAGGAAAGGTGTGACAGCAATAAACACGCAATGTGAAGACAATGTGGCAGCGCAAGCCAATGGTACAAACAAAAAGCACTAAGATAGTAAAATCGTTTTTTTATTTATCAGTAGTGCAATGTCTAGAAAAGCAACCTATGAACAACATAGTGAATACATGACAACGGAAGCAGCAACGCAACGGGAAAATGAAGAATCAATTTAAACGGCACATAGTCCTTCAAGGAACATTGGGGCTGCCCTGAATATAGCGGTATAAACCATCGGGCCTAACATCTATAGCCACACCTGGGAAACATAAGGGTCCAGCAAGTATAGTTAGCACAGTATAAGCGTTATCCTGTATTTTTATTTTTTTGGTTTGTTCGTGAGAATAAGCCAACCTTTCAAAACTGTAATCAACCACGACGAAACCATATATGCTCTGAAGACAGGCAACTGCTTGAAAAGCGGCGTGCTCATAAGCAACCATGCATCCTGCTTCAGCGCATGACCAGAAAAAAAGTTTCCGCGGGCTCCTTTGGAAAGCCAACAGGGGCAACTCAATTTCTACGCCGCACAGTATGCTTCCATCATCGACAGCTTCACAGAGTAATGAAGCGTATGGCAAGCGGCATCTAACTGCGACAGCTCGCAAGAGGGAGATATAAGATGCTCCAACGGCGAACATGTGGTGACCCTAGGAGAGTCTAGCCAAGGATTTTCCATTTCACCAGGTAGTAAAAAGACCAGAGGGAAAAATAAGAAATAGGTAGAAAGGAAAGAAAGAGAGAGAGGAAAGGGAAGAAGGGGGCAAGAAGAAAGAAAAAAGGGAAAAAAGAACAAACAATCTATCAGTCACAATACCATGCATAACATAACAGTAAAGGTACGTAGCAGCCAAAATACTGGCGCGCAACATTACAGTAAAGGTAGGTAATAGCAAAAATACTTGTAATAATTTGACCCATAAAGTAACAAACAATAATATTTCGATACCATATAACGATGAACAAATTGCTAAGCAATACTTAAAGAAACAGCGACATCTTACCAAAATCAGCAGGCTTGATCCTATGGCACACGCCTTGCGGATAGAGCAATTCGAACAGGTACAATGGAAACAAACCTGCATGGTAATGAACAATACCATTAGTTTGATACAGGCAGAAGAGAACAATGGCATAAAATATCTAGTTCGTTCATATGCCCAAAAAAAAAATAACGCTACAAACAATAAGATTTCGATATCATGTAACAATAAACAAATTGCTAACAAATACTTAAAGGAACAGCCACATCTCCAATATCATGTAACGATGAACAAATTTCTAAGCAATACTTAAAGAAACAGCCACATCTTACCAAAAGCAGTAGACTTGATGCTACGGCACACACCACGCGGATAGAGCAACACGAGCAACTACAATGGCAATAAACCTGCATAGTAATGAAGAATACATGGAATATTTAGTTTCTTCGTATATCTAAAAAGTTAAGACAAAATAAACTTTCAGTAACACCATACCAAAAGGCACAAATAGGAGAAATCTGCAAGAAATATCCATTTGCTCCCCTTTTACTGTAGTAGATGCTGAACCGCAACTCATGGCAGGAAGTAACCGTGGGGGAGAGAAGCAAAGGGCTCAGATTCCGCTCATTGTACTTGTGAATAAATCATTGCAAAAAAATTAAGATTCTGAGCTAATAATGCTTACCACACGCGGCGGGGAAGAGCACAGCACAATGAATCGGATTTCGCCACTCCCTGCTGCGATAGGTAACCAACCACAGACAAAACAAAAAGGGGAAAAACGAAGCTCAGTTTTTTCCCTCTCTCTGTGAACCGGCTCAAAAAAAGGAAAATGGACGCAGCGGCGAACAAAATTAAAATACCAAAACCTATATAACAAGCCGACCAACAGTAAGGAAGCAGGAGCACTAGGGCGTCGAGTAAGCGTGAGGGAGAGGAGGGAAAGGCTCACATTTGACTCATTGTACATGTGAATAAACCATGGCAAACAATTAATATTCTAAGCTAACAACTCTTACCTGATGGGGCGGCGAAGAGCACAGCACAACAAATCCGGCTTCGCCACTCCCTGCTGCAATAGGTAACCAAACACAAGCAAAATAAAAAAGGAAAAAAAGAAACTGAGTTTACACTGCATCTTCTGTTTTCTTTTTTCCCTCTCTCTCTCTCTCTCTCTGAACCGGCTCAAAAAAGAAAGGGACACAGTGAGGGGAAAATGTATATATCAAGCCGATCAACAGCAACGAACCAGGAGCAGTAAGCCACCGAGATTCAATCGCAAAGGGGAAGAAACAAAGTCACCGGGCAAAGCAGTACAAAGAAATAAACAAATATAGAAAGAGTAGCACAAGAACATCAAATCCAAACAAATCTCATTTTACTTCTCCGCCCTGCAATACGAAACAGAAAACAACCAAGGCAAACAACAGAAGGACGAAAACAGCAGCTGTAGACCGTGTGCCATCTTAGGGAGGGAAAATAAAACCCAAAAACGACCACATGTGCATATGGAACCAATAAACAGTAAAGAAGAAAAAGAACATAGCAAAGAAATCCGGGGGCATCGGAGGGAAACAGTACGCAACACCCCTGTTGGTTTAATCAGCATGGAAAGCGACCACCCTAAAAAGTAACAAATCGAAAGGAATCCAGCAGAAGCAATAAAATAGATAATAAAAAAAGCGACCACCGGAACCACCTAGGCATTACAACTCAACAAATCTGACCAGGAGCACTAACAACATCGAGCAACAACGAGCAGGCAACAACAGAATCTAGCGAAGCAAAAACAACGGCTCACAAGGGATGCCAAACGCGAGTACAGGCACTGACCACAGCAATCAAGACCATGGAAGCAACAAGCAACACTCAGCAGCCAAGATCCAAACCTCGCAAACGGCAGGGAGGCGAAAATGGAGGAGAAACAAGGAGGAGGCAGGGAGGCGAAAGAACGAGGAGGCACCTGGATTCTATCGACCGACGAACAACGAGCAGGCAACAACAGAATCTAACCAAGCAAAAACAACGGCTCACAAGGGGTCCCAAACGCGAGTACAGGCACTGACCACAGCAATCAAGATCGTGGAAGCAACAAGCAACACTCAGCAGCTAAGATCCAAACCTCGCAAACGGCAGGGAGGGGAAAAGACAGGAGAAAGAACGAAGAGGCAGGGAGGCGAAAAGGGAGGGGTAAGAACGAGGAGGCGCCTGGGTTCTATCGACCGACGGGCACACTGGCTGCCTGGTCATCGGGACACGCGTGTACGGAGCCGGTCAAACGGCGTGGCACAGCGACCTCCACAGCCTTCGCATTAAAAGCCAAGCCAACCGGCACGCGGGGAGATCGAGAGAAGCAGGAGGCAAGCCAACCGGCATGCGCGCGAAGGTCGAGAGAAGCGCATGCGAACCAGCCAGAAGGCACGCACGCGCGGTGGGTCATCGTGAAATCCAACGTCGCGCGCGCGAGTGGCAAGAATATTCCAGAAATCGATCGGCAGCGCAGCAGCATCACACGATTTCCGATCAAACGGCGAGAAAGAAATCAGCCGACGTGGCTAGCCCGGCTGGCCAGATACCCGCGGCGCTCTCATATTAAGTAATGTCTCAATCGGTGTGGATACATTAATCTATGGTAGAAATAGTATCATACTAATTTATGAACAATAATTTATCATAAGCGACAATTTAATAGCAGAGTAAGACCCTGGTAGTCTGTTTTGCTAGATTAGCCATTCTTTTAGGAAATAATAAAATGCTTTGAAATAAAACGTGATCTTGTTGTCCCCAAACCGTGCCCTCCAGTTTGTACTGGTAGATCAAGTGGTACCACCCCTTAGTACAAAGTACCTAATTTTTTGTGCATTGCCATTGTCTATTGGAGATCATGCATGTTGACAAATAACCAAAGCTGCACGCCTAATTTGATCATTTCTTTTTGTTGCATGTGACAAGAGAGGACCTCACACGAGACCAAAATATTTCTACTTGCAATAACGATAATCCCTGAAAGGCGCGGTCCCTTACATGTGGGGAGGATGGAATTTTGAGCTCCAGAAGTGCGTCTAGTGTTATTCTCTCATGAATATTGATTAACAACTAATCAACTTGTGTTTGCAACTAGTAAATCTCTCTTGTTAATCTTGTAGAAAAAAAATACTGATGCAACTAATAAGTAAATCAATGCATCAAAGGAGCATAATCAAAGGCAACACAAATATACGAGCATGAGCATGTAGAGATAATAGTCATAATCTAGTAAGACTTAGAGCATGAGCATGAAGAGTTGTCATTTATTTAATGCATATTAGGCTAACAAAATCAAATCATGGTCTATAATTGTAGTTTTAGTGAATATGTATTTTGTGGTTCAAATGAAGAAAAGTAAAAGAAAAATACAATTGTAAGGTTCGACATAGCTATACAGGTCAATCTAATTGTATCACATAAATAACTAGATACAATAATATTCAATCAATGATTTACAAGATCATTGCTCTATTCGTGATAGGCTGACAGCAAGTCTAGATGGACCTACTTCTAGGTAAATAAGAAGTCTGCAAACTCCAGCACACACACGAACTATATTGTCATGCACTCATGTTCAATAGGAATTAAAGCATAGGTGTGGTATTTATTTATGTCCATGGCAAGAAAAGGTAGTTTGAAACACAAACATTTTAAATGCTTAAAACTATGATGGTTCATGGGAAAAGGAGTTAGTGATGTAAGGATAGGTCCTGATCTTCTAATAAGTTCGTAAGGTAAGTCGATTTGCGAGTAGTGACTTGAACGATCTTGCTTCGAACCTTGCAATCAAAACCCAGCAATCGCTAAACCACTGCCTCTAGTTGGTTAACCACACCAAGCGCGGTTGACCTGTTCACCAAGAACATACCCTGCATGCAATCAAGAAACAGGCAAAGAACAAGATAAAAAGCAACTAATTTCGCTATATATTAAATTCTCACAAATACGAATAAGTTATGATACACCACACATGGTCTAGTCAACACACCCACGAGGAGGTAGTGTTTGTCAAATCAAGGTGCTGGATCACAAAAGGGTGAAGAAGATATAATGCTAAAAAAATGTGACAAACAAGGTGTGGTTCCCTGTTGCCATACTTGCTACCCGTCACGTGCCAATGTGCCATCAACTTTTTTGCAGGTCAGATAATCTACCAGAAAAAGGGAGGTTACTCAGTGGAGAGAATGTAACCATCTCAATGGTTTCAGGTACTTACAGAACACAAAATTTGGTGCAATTTTAAATATGGAAAATTTGTAAAGAAACCACCTGCAACTTTGAGGTTTTAAAAATAACTATAACTTTTTTTTTCTCCAGTCTCCCACCCGCAATTTTAGGGGTTTGTAAAAAAAAACTTCTATCACCGTTGACTGCACGATGTGGTGCCATCGTGACTTCCCAGGGTTACTAAGTGTAACGATATTTGGCTTCCCTTCCGACATTCAGGAACCATTTAATTGGCCTAGCATGTTATTATTTTGGCTCCATGTGTCACATACTTTTGAATATTTATTATATTTAAGTGTGCATTTCAGGAGACTATGACACTACCTCAGAACGAGTTGTCAAAGATGGATTTTAAACCCCATCATAGACGAGTATGGTTTTCGTCTTTGTAAAAGTGTCTGTGATATCGAGCTTGTTACTGACAGTTACAACTCCGTCTATAACAAAGCTACACATAAAGGGGAGTTTAGATTATATCATGTGAGTTTTATGAATTATGATTCTTGTTTGTCTTTTTCAATTGATATTAATGTCTAATATCCTTACAATTGATATATATTTTCATTGGTATCATTCATTGGATCATGGTTTATGAAACTCTCTCTCATGCGCTCTAACGCTTTTCCTCAAGTTCAATATATGTTTGTAGCCTTTTTTTAGATTATTGACAAAGGAGGAGAAGTTTGATGACAAAAGCAAGAAGCATAATACAAGATGTTTAAGAATGCTGAAGTTTGGAGACCCTTGCCTTAGTGGCTCAAGCTCTAAAGTGATCACAGTGGAAAGTGATCGAAAGTGAGACTAGTGATGAGACCTTGTATTGATGGCTTGGTGACTCATCGTGCTTGAGACCTTGTCTTGGTGACTTGATAGCTCAAAATCCATGATTGGGAGAGACTTGGCGATCGAGAGCATATCTTTTGTGAAACTCCAACGTAGACTAGGGGTGATATTTATGCCATCGATATCACAGGATAAAAATCCCTTGTGCTTTGTTTATCGCTCTACCTTATTTACGTTTCTGCATTTACATATTTGCAATTTACCTTGCTAGAATAGGTTGCAACCTTCTTGAGCGGTAAAGTAGACACACAAGATAAATCTTGATCATATTTAGATAGAAATTGAGATATGTTTATCTTGTGAAGTATTTTGAAGCCAATTTGATTTAGATTTCTAAATGTCCTATTTCACCCCCACTTAGGACGTCACCGTTCCTCACAGTGGTCAAACCGGCGTGGCCGACGACACCTCTGCAAGGTTGCCAACGAAGGCTATAGCGATGCCTTTGACTATAAAGGGTACCAAAATACTCTACAAGACTAGAAAAGTGTTTCTTGGGTGGTTTGAACGACATACACGAGACCAAACTCAAGGACCCCATAGATGAAGTCTATGGCTAGGATGGAGCTTGAGTCTAAACCAAATAGGGACCGGTTGGAGCTCGAGAACGACAGGAAAATGGTATGGGAGGTTTCACCTCAATGTGAGCAAACTTTCTAGGGGTTTGACCAACTCCGAGAAAGCTTCGATTTGAAGATCGGGCTCTAGGGTGGTGGTTGGGCTTGAGGTGAAAGAAGTCATGTGGAAACGTCTCCGGCGAAGAAGACGTTGGAAAGGAGCTCGGGGAAGTCCTCTTCGTCGATCTCTAGCCATCGAGGTGATCAAGGTGGTCTCCTATCACTCTTGGTTTGGTGAAGAGGAAGGGAATGAGGGAGTGAATGAACGAGATAGAGCGAGCGAGAGTTGGTGGATAGCTTTAAGTGGTGTCTCTGCGCTCTGACGGTCAGATCGTGAGCATGGCCTACGTGTTGAAAGCCTAGTTCTTTTCCATATTTCTTCATTTTCTTTTTCTTCTCCTTTCTAAATAGCTTTGGTCTTCCTTTTTATTATTTCTAAATAATTTTCACTCGTAATATATATGGTGGAAAGATCAACAACTTAATATTTTCAAAACATGTTTAAATACTGGCTTAGTCTATTTGCCACTCCTATTGTTAGCTCCGTCTATTTGCCACTTGGATGAAAACTTCTTTGAATTTCTTGCATTATCCTATTTTAATTCGCTTTCGTTTTCTTTTCAGCTCTCAGGCCAAGTAAAAGGACAGAATTGCCCTGGGCTCAGCCGACTGATCAAGCAATTCCTCGCCAATTGCCTGATCGAGAAGAATGCAACAGTGAGATTTCATGACATTCCCCACAATCTATAATTAGTAGCTGCAGTATTATATATGCTATATCACCACATTTCCGTAGCAAACCCATAAAACTGCTCTTCTGCAGCAGTTGATTTGCTCTCCCTGGAGCTGCTGGCTCAGGACGAATCTGAACTGCTGCACGCATACTTGGACCGGTTCTCCGAGTTCATCAGAGTGTTCTACGTGTGCTTGATCCACAAAGCTAAATCCGAATCATCATTACAACCACAATTTCTAGAAATCGCGTAGAGATCAAAGAGAATGCGAACGGATAAGAGTATAAGCAAACGAGGAGCCACCAGCACGCACCTCCATGTTGACGTCCGAGTCGTACTTGAGCGCGAGGCGCCGGTACGCGCGCTTGATCTCATCTGGCGCTGCCGATGGAGACACGCCAAGCACCTGTACGGGGACTCCCTACGCTTGCCGCCAGCGAGACGCTGGACAACGACAGGAGAAGCTCGCGGAGGGGCTGGAGTGGGAGGATGCGGCCGCGCGGCAGTGGGGAGGGGTGTAGGCGGCGGCGAAGGAAACGGCGTGGGAAGGGGGCGAGCGTGGCAAAGGTGTGTTTGAGTTTTAGATTTTTTTTTTTAAATGTTTTTATGATGAATTAGAATTATTTCAGAAAATTGTTTCCCTAGCTATCTAGATTTAGTGAGGATAGTAATGCAATTAACCATTTTACCCTTTACTAATATGCTATTTTTTGTTTTTTACGTTTTATTTAACATAAACAATATTTATTTAACTTTTTTCTTAACACAAACAATAAATCTTTGTTACCTCTTTCCCTCTTATCTCTCTCCCTTATTCAACCGGCTTCCTTATCCATTCAACAGAGTAGCGGCGGTCAGGTTGGCGACATGGTCGAGCGGGAGGTGCGATGAGCGTGCCGGCCAAGCAGGCAGATGTGGTCGTGATGCGTGTTTTCCCGATCTTTCGAAAGGTAATATGATAAGTTGATTAGTGTAGCTTCGACGTTGATGATCCAAAGGCTCCGAACAGAACAGATCGAGAACCCTCGTAACCACTACACTACTATTCCGTGGTTATCAACTGTGCCAAGACGCAGTTGACCTCGCCAAGAAGGCTTTCCTGCAAGTGAATCAAGAACACAAGCAAGGAGGGTAGATGCAATTTGAATATTACTAATTAACAATGAAGTACTCGAGTTGGGGTTCAACAAATCGATAAACGGTGAAATTATCTAAAACAGAATAATCTAAGCTAAAACCCGAGCCTGAACTACGACAGCTACTGTGTATATATAGGGGGGACGTGAGAAGGTCGACCTAGGTTTGTGCAGTCGGGGAAAGAGGCGTGCACAACCTAGATCCCGACACGATTACAAGATCTAACAGGGTCCGATATGGTGGTACAACGCCTTATTTCTTTAACTCTGACTAAACTATAAGGAATATTTGGTTGAGCTCATATCTATTGGAAAGAGCTCGTCTTAAACTTTCTAGAATATCTAAGATTGTCTAAAACGGACTTCGTATGAGAGAGTTATACCCGTTTTACTGACGTGCTATCTTGAGACTCGACCACGACCACGACTAGAGCCCGGCCTCGAGTCCAAGTAGGCTTGACCTTCGAGGGGTGACGTCCAGGTAAGGTTGTGCTGCTTCTCCCATGTTACTAAGCAATAAAATAACATAAGAATTTAGTAGTAATCCATCCAAGGAAGCATGAATAGCAAGTGACGAGTTCACCTGGTGGTCTAATTGTCGTGCACATGCTCTTGTAATTGGACCTTGTATAATTTTAGGATTATTGGCAGTATTGATCGTATCCAAAGCAGTCATGGGCTCATTATCCTCTCCCTCTTGAATTGGAGTCGTCCTCAACTCAAGCTTATCTTCTTCTCCCAAATATGGCTTCAAATATGAAATGTTAAATGTGGGACTGACTCCAAAATCTTGGTGGTGGAGTGTACCGACCTGTTGTAAGCAAATTTAATATGTGACACTCTTCCCACATCCTTAAATTCTTTTTTAGAACTGCCTGTAACATGGTCGATAATGTACGGTTGATGACCTCTGTTTGACCATCAATTTAAGGATGATATGTAGTAGAAAACAGCAGTTTTGTTCCCAGTTTATTCCAAAGTGATCTCTAAAAGTGACTCAAAAACTTTGCATCACGGTCCGAGATAATAGTATTGGGCACCCCATGTATTCGAACGATTTCCCTGAGAAACAAATCAGCTATGTTGGTACTATCATCGCTCTTGTGACAAGGTATAAAATGTGTCATTTTAGAGAATCAATCCACAACTACAAATATGCTATCCCTCCCTCTCATTATCCTAAGCAGTCCTAAAACAAAATCCATAGAAATATCCTCCCATGGTGCACTAGGAATAAAAAGAGGCATATAAAAATCATGTGGATTTAAGCAAGACTTAGCTTTGTTACAAGTGGTACAACGTAAAATGTAGCACTCGACGTCACGTCTCATCTTTGACCAAAAGAAGTGGGCGACCGGCACATCTTCAGGCTTCTTTGCTCCAAAATATGCCATCAATCCTCCTCCATGCGACTCTTGTAACAATAAAAGACGAACAGAGCTAACTGAAATGCATAGCTTGTTAGCACGATAGAGCAATCCTTCATTCAGTACATATTTATTCCATATCTTCCCTTCTTTAAAATGTTCAAACACTTCTTTAAAGTCCAAATCAACAGCATATAAGTTCTTAATAGTCTCTAAACCAAAAGTCTTATGATCAAGTTGAGATAACATGGTATAACGGCTTGAAGGTGCATCAGCAATCATATTTACCTTTCATTTCTTATGTTTTATGACATACGGAAAAAAATTAATAAATTCTACCCATTTAGCATGTTGTTTATTCAGTTTAGCTTGACTTCTAATGTGTTTCAGTGATTCATGATCAGAATGGATAACAAATTCTTTGAGCCATAGATAATATTGTCAAGTTTCAAGCACACGAACTAAAGCATACAATTCTTTATCATAAGTGAAATAATTCAGACTTGGCTCACTTAATTTCTCATTGAAATAAGCAACAGGTTTACCTTCTTGAATTAGTATACCTCTAATTCCAATCCCACTAGCATCACATTCTAGTTCAAAGATCTTACCAAAATTAGGGAGTTGGAGCAATGGAGCATGGGTGAGCTTCTCTTTCAACAACTTGAATGCTTGTTCTTGTGCTGGTCCTCATTTGGAAACTACTCCTTTCTTTGTCAACTCATTTAATGAAATCCCGCATAACTCGCCGATAGAAACCTGCAAGACCATGAAAGCTTCTCACTTGAGTAACAGTCTCAGGGGTTCGCCAGATCTTTATAGCTTCAATTTTTGCTTCATCCACCTCTATTTCCTGTGAAGTAACAATATAGCCAAGAAAAAAAATACTCAATCCGTGCAAAAAAAAAAACGTACGTTTCGAGGTTACCAAACAAACGTGCATCTCTCAAAATGTTAGAAACAGCATGTAAGTGATCAAAGTGTAGTTATATGACTTGCTGTAAATCAAGATGTCATCAAAGTAAACCACCACAAATCTCCCAATGAAAGCACGTAAAACTTCATTCATCAAGCGCATGAAAGTACTAGGTGCATTAGTTAACCCAAAAGGTATTACTAACTACTCATACAAACCAAACTTAGTTTTAAATACAGTCTTCCATTCATCTCCAAGTTTCATCCTAATTTGATGGTATCGGCTTCGTAAGTCAATTTTAGTAAAAATTATAGAACCACTCATTTAACCTAGGGATAGGGTGATAATATCTTATAGTAATATTATTGATGGCTCTACAATCAACACACATACGCCAACTACCGTCTTTCTTAGAAACCAAAAGAACAGGAATAACACAAGGGCTAAGACTTTCTCGGACATACCCGCGGTTCAAAAAGTCTTAGACTTGTCGCTGAATTTCCTTAGTCTCTTCCGGGTTGGTCCTATATGCAGCACGATTTGGCAAAGTTTCTCCCGTAATCAAATCAATTTGATGTTCAATCCCTCGAATAAGTGGTAATCCCGGGGGTACTTCAGCTAGAAATACATCCATAAACTCCTGCAAAAGGTTAGCAACAATAGAAGGCAAAGAGCTAGATATATTCTCGAGTGAAACTAAAGCATCTTTGCATATCAAAGCATAGCATGGCAGCTCACTATCAGAAATTTCAGCAAAGCTAGATTTAGTAGCAAGCATAACACACCCTTTTAGTCTAATTCCATCGGATTTAGAAGTTGTAGCTTTCTCCTTTTTGGGTGGAAAAACTTTTTTCGCTACTTGCTGATTTTCATATTCATTTTCAATCTCTTTTCTCTTATTTTCAGCTATCTCTTGTTTACATTTCACAATTTTAGCAGGGTTAACGATATAAAAGTTATTTCCTTTCCTTGATGCATAAGGGTGTACTTATTATTTCTACCATGATGTATTGCATCAGTATCAAACTCCCATGGTTGTACTAACAAAAAAGATCATGGTTGCATGGAAATTACATCAAAATTAGCACAATCATGGTATGAACCAATAGAAAAATGCACCCTAATTGTTTGCATTATCTTCAACTTACCATTGTTGTTGAACCATTGAATACGATACGGGTGAGGTTGATTTCTTATCGGTAAGGCAAGCTTCTTGATCATATCTGAACTTACTAAGTTGTTGCAGCTTTCTCCATTAATAATGACTCGAACACGATAATCCTTGACTATAAGGAACATCTGAAATAAATTGTAGCATTGTAGCTATTCCGCTTGCTCCATTTGAGTACTTAACACTCGCTGCACAATGAGTGTCCTATAATTCTCCGTAGCAGCTGCACTCAATTCTTCCTACCTTTCGATATCCGTCTCAATGTTCGTCCTCATCGCCTGCATGGTTAGCTGCAAGTACATATTCATTCTCAACATCACTAGCACTTACATATCCACCGTCTTCTGTTATAATGTACGCTCGCTGACTTGAAAAATCCTTCATGACGTGGCTCATTCCCTTCCATCGGTGGCATACAATCCCAGTCAATCGGGTTGTAGAAACAACCGAAGAAGAGCTCTTGGCTGGCCCCTGCACACTTATGAATTTGCTTACAACAGGAGCATGTGACGGTATCGAAGGTACTGCTGAATGTGCCCTACTTGAGAAGGGGGCAACAGACCGTGTAGCTGAACATGGGGTTATTTTGAAGTAGCCGTGCTTTCAAAATTGCTCCTTGGCCTCTATTGTTATCCCTGTAATTCTTTTTCTCTCATACCTTGATGATTGAAGTTCAATCGGTTCCTTTGTCATTCATCAAAGGCGTCACATTCTTGTCTCAAAATTTCATCACTCACGACGGACTCCTCTTATTCATAGGCTGCACCATAAGGATCCACTCGACCATTGTTCAGTGGCGGATTAACCAATCGATCAAAGCATGTATTGAGCATTGCAATGCTTTCATTAAGTCGTTGCAATGGTATTGGTTCCCGCAAGCTTCTTGTCAATGTCCTCATTAATAGTTTTTCGATGATCATCCAACAACATTGTGAGTTCTTCCCTCAAAACACACTCTTTCGCATCCGATGCTTTTCCTGCCATGGTTAGTCGAAGATAGAAGATAACAAAAAATAAATTATCCCTATCGCCTACTAGGTGATGGAGGTGGAGTCACACACTCTCAAGCATCTTACCATGCTCTTGCAAGTGTTCTTACCAATCACCGCAGTTGGCACAGTCGGTGGCTGGTTCGTAATATCTTATCGGGTGTGAGTGAGGTAGTTGTAAGGGGAGAAACTGTTCTGATCGAGAGAAGGTGTAGCTTGGATAGACAATATTTAGTAGCAAGGAATGACAATAATTGAAATCAGATTAGCAAAGCTGAATAAAAGTCCACAATACTCATCACAGTTGCAGGCCCGAACACGTTCCTAAAACTAGCTCAAGCAAGCCAAAAACTATAACAGACACAAGCACAAGGGAACAAAATTCGCAATGCAAACTAATTCTCTTTTTTTTTAATTCTCTCTCTTCTTTTTTTTTTTGCACTCTTTGCTTCTTTTTTTGTACTCTTTGCTCCTTCTTTTTTGACACTCTTTGCTTGTTGCTTGCTTTTCTTCTCTTTTTTTTCTTTTTTTTTTGCGAATGTGACACAAACTCACAAACTCTTCTACTGACTTTTCTAAGACCAGTGAGGTATGTGGGTTACAAACTTTTTTCAGAGAGCAGGGGTATAAACGTAATAAAAGATACTCTCTCTCTTAACTTTGGCTACCTCTCTTTGGGCTATCGAGTGATACTCAAACTTTGTCGGACAATGCTCGATATGATGAGTTCGTAAGATGTCCGAGAGTAGCCAGAAACAGATAGACTCTGACTAGGTTGTGGAGGCGAAAACGAGTGGGTAGTTGATTTTGACTAGGTGGTCGAACCCGAAGGATGGTCGGATTCGAGAAGGTGGGAGATTTCGACTAGGTGGTCGAAGTGACTGGTCGGGACCCCAAGTGGATGGTCGGAGTGGCCGATCGGACCTCGAGTGGGTGGTCGAAGCGACTAGTGGTCAAACCCGAGTATATGGTCGACTCGACTAGTGGTCGAACTCGAGTAGATGGTTTAAGCAACTAGTGATCGAACACGACTTGATGGTCGACTCAACTAGTGGTCAAACTCGAGTAGATGGTTAAAGTGACTAGTGGTCGAACACGACTTGATGGTCGACTAGACTAGTGGCCGAACTCGAGTAGATAGACAATCTCGGCTGTAGCAAACAAGGCTAGACCGAGATACACGATGACTAAACAGCAAGACTCGACACTAGAAACTAGAACACGGTGACTTGACTAGCAACAAAGACACCGATGATGGACTCAAACTCAATGACACGAATACTAAAAACAAAATTGTGAAGGCTCAAAGTGGTTTGCACAGCGGAAAAACTAAGAACTAAATATTTTTGTGGGGCAATTTTCTGGACTCTAGGTAATGGAAAATGACGAAACAAAGGGGGATAACTAAGATTACCTAACGGGCAATCGAGGGTCTGATACCACTTGATGCGCGCTTGACCAATCTTCCGAAAGGTAATATGATAAGTCAATTGGTGGAGCTTCGACGTTGATGATCCAAAGGCTCCGAACAAAACAGATCAACAACCCTCACAACTACTACACCACTACTCCGTGGTTATCAACCATGCTAAGACACGGTTAACCTTGCCAGGAAGGTTTTCCTGCAAATGAATCGAGAACACAAGCAAGAACAGGTAGATGCAATCTAAATATTGCTAATTACCAGTGAAGTACTCGAGTTGGGGTTCAACAACCCGATAAACGGCGAAACTGTCTAAAATAGAATAATCTAAGCTAAAACCCGAGCCTAAACTACGATAGCTACTATGTATATATAGGGGGGACGTGAGGAGGTCAACCTATGGTTGTGCAGCAAATAGAAAGAGGCGTGCACAATCTGGACCTCGACCCGACTCGATTACAAGACCCAATAGGGTCCGATACGATGGTGCAACTCCTTATTTCTTTGACTCTGACTAAACTATAAGAAATATATGGTTGAGCTCATATCCATTAGAAATGGCTCGTCGTAAGCTTTCTAGAATGTCCAAGATTGTCTAAAATGGACTTCGTATGAGAGAGTTATACCCATTTTATTGATGTGATGTACTGGGACTCGACCACGACCATGACTAGAGCTCAGCCTCGAGTCCGAGTAGACTTGACCTTCGAGGGGTGATGTTCAAGTAAGGTTGTGATTCTTCTCTCGCGTTCCTAAGCAATAAAACATCACAAGAATTTAGTAGTAATCCATCCAAGGAAGCATAAACAGTAAGGGACGAGTTCACCTGGTGGTCAAATGTCGTGCACATGCTCTTGTAATTGGACCTTGTATAATTTTAGGATTATTGGCGGTATTGATCGTATCCGAATGAGCCATGGGCTTATCATCCTCCCCATCTTGAATTGGAGTCGTCCTCGACTCAAGCTCATCTTCTTCTCCCAAATATGGCTTCAAATCTGAAATGTTAAATTTTAGAACTGCCCGTAACATGGTCGATAATGTACGGTTGATGATATCTGTTTGACCATCAGTTTGAGGATGACATGTAGTAGAAAACAGCACCTTTGTTCCCAGTTTATTCCAAAGTGATCTCCAAAAGTGACTCAAAAACTTTGCATCACGGTCTGAGATAATAGTATTGGGCACTCCATGTATTCGAACGATTTCCCTGAAAAACAAATCAGCTATGTTGGTACCATCATCGCTCTTGTGACAAGGTATAAAATGTGTCATTTTAGAGAATCAATCCACAACTACAAATATGATATCCCTCCCTCTCATTATCCTAGGCAGTTCTAAAATAAAATCCATAAAAATATCCTCCCATGGTGCACTAGGAACAGAAAGAGGCATATAAAAACCATGTGGATTTAAGCAAGACTTAGCTTTGTTACAAGTGGTACAACATAAAACGTAGCACTCGACGTCACGTCTCATCTTTGTCCAAAAGAAGTGGGCAACCGGCACATCTTCAGGCTTCTTTGCTCCAAAATGTGCCATCAATCCTTCTCGATGCGTCTCCTGTAACAACAAAAGATGAACGGAGCTAGTTGAAATGCATAGCTTGCTAGCACGGTAGAGCAATCCTTCATTTAGTACATATTTATTCCATGTCTTCCCTTCTTTACAATGTTCAAGCACTTTTTTAAAGTCCAAATCAGCAGCATATAAGTCCTTAATGGTCTCTAAACCAAAAATCTTATGACTAAGTTGAGATAACATGGTATAACACCTAGAAAGCGCATCAGCAACCACATTATGTCATTTTTTTCTTATGTTTTATGACATATGGAAAAGACTCAATAAATTCTACCCATTTAGCATATCGTTTATTCAGTTTAGTTTGATTTCTAATATGTTCCTAAGCAATATAACATCATAAGAATTTAGTAGTAATCCATCCCAAGTAAGCACGAATAGCAAGAGACGAGTTCACCTGGTAGTCTAATTATCATGCGCATGCTCTTGTAATTGGATCTCGTATGATTTGAGGATTATTGGCGGTATTGATCGTATCCAAAGTAGCCATGGGCTCATCAGATCGGGTGGGAGGTTTGATGGCTAGACGGGTGACATGGCATGCGCGACAGCATGATGGGGGCAAGGTTGGAAATGGGGGTAAGAGAATCTGTTGAAACGCCTCCCACCCCATTTTACCATTTTTGCCTAATTCGGGAAAACGTTTTGACTAAACGTTTCCCCTCACCCCTTTGGCAACCGATTCTTCCAAATTAGGGGAGAATTGGAACCGATTCGGTCTGCCAAACAAGGTCTTAGTCGGATTAGTGTGATTATATTTTTTTAGGTGTGTTTGGTTAAAGGGATATTTTTGGATAAGAGATGGCTATCTATTTTTAAAGGTGTTTGGTTGAAGGATGTAAGACCCCAAACCTGGGTTCTTCTGTGCTTCCAGTATCAGTCTCTGGATTAAGTAGCTGATACACACAGTATAACAGTTGTAATATCACAGTCAAACTTCGAACATAATTATTAAGGTTACAGAGTATAAAAGGTTTACAAACCATACTGTATATTACAAAAGCCCAAGCCACAAGCAGCTTAGGGTGCGGACGCAACTTCTAAGATTATTCTTCATCCTTGCCTTCACCTCTGACGAAGTCAGCATCGGTTTCCTCATCTGAATGATAGCAAGAATAAGTACGGAAGGTACTCAGCAAGCCCTATACTATTTCAAGATGTTTGATAGATGCATAAAGTGGTGATTCAAGGATAAGGCTTTACGGTTTAGTTTTAAGCATTAAGTAGTTTATGCAGGTATCCTATTGAATCATCTATGATTGACTTTAAAACAGTTTAAATAGTTCAAAAACTTGTAACAAGCTGTATTTGGGGTTTTCTCGATCCTGGGAGGGGCTACACCTCACTCCGCAGTACCTTTCATCACATCTGGTGTACCTCTAGTACCACACAGATCCTGGTGGATTTAGCCAGCAACCTCATCACACGAACATCTAGTCTACATACTCACTCATCAAGACACGCTCCAGAGTCTAGTCAAAAAGGTTCTACCTTCGCATGTCTATGACCGTGGACACGGCTATTCGAATAGATTTATACTCTGCAAAGGTTGTACAGCTTTACCCACGCGATATGCTCAGCTTCCAACTGTTGCAAGCAGATAAGCGAATCATACCGGAACACTCCAATCACCTTTCCTATCGAGTTTTTCTACGAGATTTACCCCTAAGCGCCAAACTCCATGTACTGAAGGCTAGTCCCCCTTTTAAACCTAGGCCGGTACTACTAGCAACCTCCAAACAAAGGGAGATGGCCACTTGACTGCTCGCTGCTCTTAGCCTCCTAGTATGATGTCTAACTCAGTCCGGTGAAGGAGAAGTCAAGTTCTGCTCA
This sequence comes from Phragmites australis, assembly GCF_958298935.1. NCBI lineage: Eukaryota > Viridiplantae > Streptophyta > Magnoliopsida > Poales > Poaceae > Phragmites > Phragmites australis. The sequence continues at coordinate 17,028,500 of NC_084942.1, read as the reverse complement.
TTCAGGACATATGGTTGCATGGGGGTTGCTAAGGCATGGCTGTGAAATGACTCGATCCTTAAACAGCCAGGGCAGGTATCTTCCAGCAATGAATACCACAAAGGTAACTCAAGCCTCCAAGAGCATTCTCGTCCAAAGTACTACTCTACTTGCCAGTGCAAGGGTTGAGCGCGCCCAAGAGGGAGAGAGGAGAGGCTGGGTCGATGCTTGGGCCAAAACAGAGAGGAGAGAGGAATCCGGCCCGGGGAAGAAAAAGAAAAAGGAAAAGAAAATTGGTTTTGGAATTAAATACAAATGAGAGATTTGAATTTGAATTTAACTTTGGATTTGGATCATTTCAAATAAATATATTTGAATTATGATTTGAACTTGAATCTTGAGCTTCCTAAGATGATTCGAATCAAGGAATTTGAATTTGAATTTGATTTGAGCCTAATAGAATCTAAGAGTAGATTTGAATTTGAGAGATATTCAAATTCAGATCTCCACACAAAGAACCATAAAGATCACAACCTAAAGCATATGAACCAATTTAAGCAGGGATTAATTCAGAAATTATCTTGATGCTATTTGAAATACTTAGCCCAAATAATATACTTGAATATATACATACGAGCGTATATACTTCAAATATATACAGCTTGGTTTTATATTAGTTTAAATAATTAAAAAAATTAATTTGAAGTGAATTTTATAATAAATTTACATCCTAAAACTCAGATGTTACGTAGAACAACATGGATAGGATGACTAACTAAGGAGAATATTCTTCTCAAGCTAGATGAACATATCCCATAAAATTGGCCAAATGAAACCATCCAGATTCGAGATAAGCTTTATCTCTGCCCGATTTTTTATATTCTGATTAGTCAAAGTAAATACATTTTTTATTAATACACTTTAAATAATATTATTTTATAAATTGTTTATCAGGTTTACAGTCCAATTGTAAAATCATCCTATCCATACTACCAAATAAAATTATATTTTTGATAAAATCTCTCATGATTATATTTTATGTGGGGGGGGGGGCCGAAACAAGCTTGTTCCCGGCGTCAGCTTGTTCTCACATAATTATCACCCTTCACCGCTACACGTCATCTCCTATGACGATTCCCGGGATAAACAGTTAATAGTGTGGCACAGATAAGATGCTGTACAAGAATACTCTAACAAAGACAGAAAGGAACTTGGTGATAATACTCAAAGGACACCTCAATTTCAATCCTTCACTTCAGCAACCAACGAGGCAATGACCCAGTAAACGATGGCAAAAATGTCATAAAAATGACATCACAGTTTTACTTCCTATCCATGCAGGCTGCAACATGTTATAATAGAAGCAATTAAAAATGAGGATGTAATGTAGTATACGATTCATCATAACAGACTATTTTTCCATCTCTTTAGCCAATCCACTCCACTCCACTCCACATTGAAATATATTAGTTTAACAGCACCCAGAGATTGATAAAACTGTAAGGTTTTAGGATACAGTGACAGGAGAAAAAAATCGGATGAGGAATTTGACCCAGATGAACAAGAGGTACAGGTTTCGTGATATAATTCCCTACTGATGCAACTGTGTATTCTAAGAGCCTTGCTCCTAGTATACTCAAACCAATATTAACTGAAAGGTGGTACACATGAAAGAAGATATATGCCGTGATATCAGTTCTTCGGACCAATGTCCTTCAGCGCACAGATCTGCTCCTCCCCCATGGCAGACATGACTGTCACCACCAGGTCCTTCCCTTCACCAAATCCATCCTTGATCTGCCACGGAAATGATAATGGTCACAATCTAGTACAATTTTGAGAATGAGCATGCATATTTGTCATTATTCAGTCTAATAGGAATATAAGATCTCATAAATAACCAAATACAACAATGTTCAATTACAATGATTCATAGGATTATTGTTCTATTCGTGATAGGCTGGCAGTCCAGATGCACCTACTTCCTAGGTAGATTTCGCAGAATTATTGTTCTATTCATGATAGGCTGACAGTCTAGATGCACCTACTTTCTAGGTAAATAAGCCCTCCGCCAAATCCAGCATGCACGGACCAACTACTAGTCTGCTATGTTGGCTGTGAGATTAAAGTAAACTGGATTAGTGAGCTTAGAGCTTTAAAGTTAAGAGGGCATCTTATAATTATACGGACTACTAAGCGTAGAGGTTGAAATTTAGATGACATCTTATAGAGTAAATAAGTTAGTAAGAAAGCACAGCCAAACTACTTCCTACGCATGATAAAGAACAAATGTGCACAAAATATGGTAAAAATACCTGACCAAGCAGGTTGTCATCAGTTGGGAGCTTCAGGTCATCTTTGGTGTTACCATTTTCAGTCAGCAGACTAACCTGAAAAAGACGTTAATTGCTCACATCAATACGGAATGATACAAAAAATGAATTCGCAAGAGGCATCAACAAAATAGTTGGACTTACAAATCCATCCTCAGATATATCAATGAGCTGGTATTCAGTACGATTCACATGAGGAACCTGTAAAAATAACACATTTATATCTTGGCATCAATGAAAGCAATGTTAGCTGAAAAGAGCTCACAAAATGTACTGACATCACAGTTGTGCGAAGATGGCACAATATCTTCAAGCTTCTTGCCAGTGAAGATGTCGATAGCAACAAAGTGGCACTTGGCGTGACCATGCTTCCCAGTTTTAGAGGTTGAAACCTCCACAACCTGCACAGTAGTTCCAAATGCATATGATTAGAAATCAATCATCAAATGGGGGAAAAGCAATCAACATAATAATGAAACAGAGAAGAATAGTATGAACCCTAAATAAATATTGCGGATTTTCGAAATGACCAACAGAATGCAGTGAAGAAATTACAGAACTACATATAAATAGGATAACTGAAGAATTTCTAGCATCAGTGAATTGGGCATTCAGTCAGTATACTGGAGGCAGTTTAAAATCTGCATGCACAAAACATATACCATAGTAAGGATACCAATTAATCATCACCTATTTACCTCACTCAGTGGATGTAACAAGTTGCAGATAAGTTTACAACCTTACCACCGTCCACTAGTGGTCCAAATAAAATTACATTGACCACTATGCAGCACCTACTTCATATGCCAAGTCAGCGTTGCCTACTTACTTAGCATAGTGAAATGGTGAAAGTGCTATGTAGCAGAAAAGTTTACAACCATGCCAGTGTCCACTGTCCAAAATCGTACAACCAAGAAAAAACAATGGAATATTACAGTATTAACCACATTCAAGCAATCAAATTCTGGCTGTTGGCGCCTAACAATGGTCCTATTTCATATTGAACTCCTCCAACAATGTCCAGAAAGCAAGAAATTCCCTTAAACATAAGGGAATTGCTAAATCTCGCCTGGGTGTTTTAGAGGGCTCCAATACTTGAATTTTGGTGTCTCAGATTTGTACCAAGATTTGTGCTTTAGGGATGGTGAGTATATGAGATAAGAAAAATTCATGTGTTTCAAGGCCTCCTAACACCTGAATTTTTTTTATACCTTAGTTGCAGTTAGTTTATACTCCCTTCATTTCAAAATATAGGGCATATTAGGATTTGGAAAAGTCAAATGTCATAAATTTTGACTAACAATTAGTCAAATCATGCATATGTTTAGTGTACAAAAGTTGTATCAATAGATTCATATTTCATTAATCTTTTAATACGATATTGATTTTATAGCAATTAATAATATATTGTAAGAGAAAATGATGGTCAAAGTATGTTTTCAATGACTTTTTCAAATTCTAATACACCCTATAAAAAGAAACGGAGGGAGTATTAGAATTACAATTACTTTACATAGGAGTTACAGTTACTTTTTTGGTGTAATTTTCGAGTAATGATGGTGTAATAAAAATTCGGGTGTTAGAGCCCCCAACAACACCCGGTTTTTAGGTTAGTACAAAGTTAGATCTAATGGATGGCCAAAAAATCGGGTGTTGGGAGCCCCTAAAACATCCAGGTGCTGTATAGACACTCCCTTAACATAAATCATGTATTTATAATTATATGGCAACCAACTCGTCCAAAATACTGGACTAACTATGCTTAGGCGCTAGATCTATCAAAAATATATAATCCTAATCTGATTCTGTCCAGACGACTCCAATTCCAAACATTAAAACAAACAACCAACTTCAAGTTACTGAAAATTACGACAGGTCTAACAGCAAAAGCCACCACTAGTTAAATAATTCAACGGCACTACAAAGCCTACATACGGAACCCTGAAACAAAGATGAACTTCGCAACAAGTAAAGAGTGAATAGCCCAAAACAGAAGTAACAATCATCGAATCATACAAAATGGCACAAACCTATCCACCACTGATTCACGCATTCCACGGCCCGCCATACCATATTGCAGTTAAAAAAAGGAAAAAAATAATGCAAATTTTTACATTTTGCACGTAGCAACATTTGAATCTGCAATGCGAATGTGAAGATCTAACATAGCTCCAGCGACCAGATCGAGATCTAGACCAGGAGGAACGACAACAAGAACAAGTGCAGGGTGCAGGCACGGAGAGAGTGACCGATGGAGAGGGATGGATGGGTACCTTGCAGGGGCGGTTCTTGATGACGATGTACCCGTTCTTGCGGATGGTGCCGGCCTGCTGCGGGTAAGTCTTGGACGCGCCGGCGTCGGCCTTCGACTCGAAGTGGTGCTCCTCGTCCGACATCCCCTCTCCTCTCCTCCGACGACGATCAAAGAATGCCCTGAAAATCGCAGAGAAATCAGAACGCGCGCAAGAAACCGGGAAATTTTGAAGCTTTTGATCGAGAGGGAGGGAGGGAGAGATCTGGCTAGGGTTTGGGACCTTGGGAAGAGATGGCGAGCGAGACGGGGAGGCGACGTCGGCGGCGAGGGGAGGACGGGATGTGGTGGCGACGAAGAGGATGGTATATTGGTGTTGGGAGCACTTTAGCACTTCAGTCCTCGGGCTATTGTGGTATTCTTTCTTTGAATAGAAAGTTGCCTTGGAGCTTTGTGAGTTTCGGTAGCAAAATTTTTTTTCTTTAATCCAACTAAATATTATTTCCTATAATCCTTGTTGTGTCCGAATTCAGTACCTTACTCTCAAAAGCACTTACTTGTCTGTAAAATGTGTGCACCAAGATTTAAGCTATGAAAAATGAAGTTGTACTAATCACACTTCATTCTCTTCATATAATTAAACTGTTTGGCATCACTAATTTTCTACGCATTAGTTGAAACTTTGTAACTAAATTGCCTTTGCTTTTGAAACCGTCCATTCTCGTCGTGGCCATGTCCATACTGGTCGCCATAGCTGCAGCTTGCAATCTTGTTCCTCAACTTCGTCCATAACTGGCGGCCACCATTGCTACCACTCCCCGATCGTGCCTGGCTCCAGTGCACCCGCATTCACACCCCTGCCATTAGCTCATTTCCACTGAAATGCGCCAGTGCCCGGTGTCAGAGCTCAATACGCCGCCCTCATCCTCCCCAACCATGGTGCTTCAACGTCGTGGATGCAGAGGCGAGACTAGATCAATACATGGAACCGATCAAGAAGTGGATTGATTCCACTCTTGGATGAGGGTGCCTCTGCCTCTCTCTTGCATTTGCCTTTACCATTGGTAACGATTTTGAGCAACAAAGGCTGAGCATGAGACACTTGCATTTGATCGGATGCTGCCTCCTCCAAGCCAAGTCATGCACCACCGCTGCAGCTGCTGCTGCTGCTACACGTGACATCGCATCACGTCTGGACTCAGGTGTGGTTACCGCTAAGCCAAAGGGTGTCTGCGCAAAAGATAGCTGTTGCTGAAAATATCTGCACGCCCTCCTCTCGATCCGCACGTGCGGACGCAAGCGCAAACGGCTGCAGGAGAGGACGCCGTGCGCGTGGGCCCTCGCGTCTGCGGACCGATCCTGGCCGTCGGAGCAATCGGACGGACCATCAATTCGCTGCCATACGGTTCGGGCTCTTTCTCAACAAACATGGGGTTTGATCAGAAATCCTTCTTCGCTCGTGCGTTGTTCTGCTCATGCCGTCAGTTCATTTTCTATTTTTGAACTTTTTAAAAAACTTTTCTAAGTAATTTTTTTCTTAAAACTTTTCTCATTAAATTTTTTGAAAAACTTATTCAAAAAACTTATTAAAAAAACTTATCTTGATAACTTGACTCGATAACTTTTTTGAAAAACTTTTCAAAAAAAGTTGCAGAGGAGAAAAACTTTTCAAAAATAGAAAGTTACGAGTTACTGTACTGGTGTGCGTGCGCCAAATAACACGATCCGGTTTGATCTTAGTAGGTAGGAGGTACAACTACCTCTATTAACAATTCAAGGTTTGATTCTCTTTTAATAGTCTTGTTCACATTCACATCCTTTAATCATGATGACGGTAGTCTAATACCCCTAACCTTGGATCTCGATGGTTGATGGTAATGTTGGTGTGAGACGAGAGAACGGTCAAACGTGGTTTTGCGTTTTGCCAGACTTGTTGTTGCGAGTAAACTGGGTTCACTTGGGCGAATGGGTGGTACGAGGAATAAGTGATGGACGACAGTGACGAGGCTGTACTTACAGGTGCGTGAACGGTGTTCGTGATAAAAAAAATAGGTATTCTTGTTAGGACTTTTTTATTTTTTTCTCTAAATTATTGTTGCACTGGATAGCAACAAGGTTTTTCTCTGTGATTGTTTAAAATCAACTCTCTGCACTAATTATAATATGTTATTAGGAATTGTGCCTAGCTACACGGTTTGATTAGTCATATAGAACTTTTTCATTCCATTTTCACAAGGGGGAGATGACGCTGTTGGTTAGCGCGTAGGTCCTGAGATTGAGGGTTCGAGCCCTTCGTCCAGCGATGATTAAACACTCTAGTGACAACTTGGGTCGTCACATGCATCTGACCACCAGATGACGAGAGCTAAACTGAGTTGGGTTTGTTTTTGATAATTTTTTTTGAAGAAAATTATAGTAGCATCTTTTGCTTGGTTTTATACTCATTATTTGTTTACATTTTTAAATTATTTTTAAACTAAAAGATAACTCAAGCCAGTTTTGACATAGACTATATATCCTCTACAAAGAAGGATGGATTATTTGGTATTCTTGACTTCCTCACAAATAAATTGGGACTCTTGACTTTCTCTCAAATTCATTAAGATACATATGTTTGTTGAACTAACTACGATGTTTTATGCCTCAAGTTATTCTTCTAGGTCATGTTTGGTAGACAAGAATTATATTGCCTCACACAAAATCCATATGTTTTAGACTCGGGCACTGTGTACAAAAGTTTAGAACAAAACTAAGTAGCAATGCCTTTCATTTTGTTTACTTTTGTGATGTACCTTAAATTAAGTTTGAACTTCAAAATTGGGGAAATTGAATATGACCCTAACGTCACTCGGAATTTGTTCCCCTCGTATCTCTCTTTTTTTTTTAGTAAATGTCCTATATCAATGCGTACTATGCCAAAGAACCCCTTTCCTCGCTTTTCTCAGTAGCACAAAGATATCGTCAGAGTTGCTAGCACGGGGCAGGAGAGGATGATATGGGATGAAAGCAAACATGAGTTGTAGAAGATGATGCACATTAGTCATCGGCATCGCTATTAAATCCCTATGACCAATGTCACTAAAACTAAAGTTGGACTTGTTCTTGCTTCATGATATGGTACGGTGGTGTTGCTCAGCGGATGAAAAGGGATTACATAGTGATATATCTCGAACCTGTGGAGTAACAACATAGCCAAGAAAAGAGACTCGATCCGTACAAAAGATGCACTTTTTGAGGTTACAGAGCAAACATGCATCTCCCAAAGCATTAAAAACAGCACATAGATTATCAAAGTATGATTCATGTGACTTGCTATAAATCAAGATATCATCAAAATATATCACCACAAATCTTCCAATAAAAACACATAAAACCTCGTTCATCAATCACATGAAAGTATTAGGTGCATTAGTTAACCCAAAAGACATTACTAACCACTGATACAAGTCAAACTTAGTTTTAAACGTAGTTTTACATTCATCTCTAAGTTGTTGGTGAACGGGTACGTTATGCTAGCCTAAAACAAAAAATTTCTACCACAATCATCCAGGAAACCATGCTAGTAGGAGATCAGATATCATTACCACTCGACGCGCAGTGCAACGGAAGAAGAGTTGGAGTAGGCCGATCCAACATCGTGCATGTCAAATTCCTTGAACAGCTTCTCGATCAGATCCGCGACTAATCCCGCGCATGTGGTCATGATTGATCAACTCCGAGTAGGTGGTCATGCTCCTCGACCAACTCCCGATCAGGTCTATTGCGGCCTCGACCAGTTCTGAGTGATCATGTTGTGGTATTCGACCATGATCTGAGTGGTTGCGTTATGCTCTATGACCAGATGAGCAGGTCTGTCGACCAATATGTCACGGCCGACAACCAATCCCGAACATGTCACGATCAACTCACCGAGAAGATCAGCGCCACAATAGCAGCAATGCATTTACGGTATCCACACATACCAGGCAGAAACACCGAGCGCTGATGTGCTAGCACCTCTCGCGCGGCTAGGGTTTTAGGAGATCGTGGAAAGCTGTAGCTAGGGTTTTCGAGTGCCTCAACCTCTCCACGCCCCACCCCACACCTCTCCTTATATAGAGCTCGCTAACATGCTTCTACGTTGGAAGCCCTTTAGGACTCTAACACCTCATAGATCACAATCCAATCAAACTCATATACGAATCCAATTCGCATGTTTTGTTCCAACCTATTAAATGTGTGACCCGTTAGGTTCATATACAAACGGCTACGACTCAGAAACTCTTTCCAAACCAAAATCAATAGCGGTCCCTAGCAGGACATGTTGACTTTCGAGTATACACAAAAGATCATATCGACTGAACCTTGATATACACATGCACTGATCCCTTCGCCTCACGATACCAGTCAAGCTTAAGGCAAGATACATACCACACATGTGATAACTTGACCATTCACTCGATCAAGTAGTGGTTCATCATGATTAACTCTTTGATCATATCGGTATGGCCATGCACTTTCTCAATCCAATCACCTCGAGGGGTCCAGAGATATCTCTTCTGTTATCAAGGAGGGGCAAATTCCATCTTGATCGCTCACACCCCATGACATGTTTCATAACAAACTCAAAAACTATCTTTGTGACTACCCAGTTACGTAATGGCATTTGACAGCCCCAAAATATGTCACTACACATTATGGGAATCAATGACGATATCAGGTCTAAGAATCTGCAGATACACCTTTTGAGATAACAACTGATTGCACATCATAATAACAATCTCAGCTATATCTCAATGTGGGTCTATCCAATATTATGTTCTTCAACATAAATGTTCACATTATTGATATGATATCTCTATACCTATGATACATGAAGCATGATCATCAATCAATACATATATTGGTCTTATGTATCATCACAATGATATGCGACTAGAGATCGACTAAGAATAACATCACGATATAAACAAAGAGTTTCATGAATAAGCCACATACTTGCCAATCAAAGTAAACGATAGTCATTTTTGAAATAACACATTATTCAGAAGTATATGAACATAGACGTGTGATACAATCATCTCTATGATTTCCTCTAGGGCATATCACCTTCACAAATTTTATTCTAATCTAGTGGTAACCACATCAGAAGTCAATTTTAGTGAAAATTATAGAACCACTCAACTCATCAAGCATGTCATCTAGCCTAGGAATAGGATAAAGATATCTTATAGTAATATTGTCGATGGCTCTATAATCAACATACATACGCCAACTACCGTCTTTCTTAGGAACCAAAAGAACAGGAACAACACAAGAACTAAGGTTTTCTCATACGTACCCGTGATCCAAAAGGTCTTGGACTTGTCGCTATATTTCCTTAGTCTCTTCCGGGTTGGTCCTATATGCAGCACGGTTTGGCAAAGTTGCTCCCGGAATCAAATCAATTTGATATTCTATTTCTCGAATTGGTGGTAATCCCAGGGGTACTTCAGCTTGAAAACATCCACAAAATCCTGCAAAAGGTTAGCAATAGTAGGAGGCAAAGAGCTAGATATATCATTGAGTGAAACTAAAGCATCTTTGCATATCAAAGCATAGCATGACAGCTCATTGTTATAAATTTCAGCAAGGTCAGATTTTGTAGCAAGCATAACACATCCTTTTAATTTAATTCTATCATACTTAGAAGTTGTTGTCACCTTCTCCTTTTTGGGTGGAAAATTTTGTTTCGCTATTTGCTGATTTCATATTTATGCTTATGCCCTTTTCTCTTATTTTCAGCTATGTCTTTTTCACATTTCACAATTTCAGCAGGGGTTAAAGATAGAAATATTATTTTATTTTCTTTATACATAAGGGTTTAATTATTACTTCTATAATGATGTGTTGCATTTATATCAAACTCCCATGGTTGACCTAGCAAAAGAGAGCATGCTTGCATATGTACTATATCAAAATCAGCACAATCATGGTATGAACCAATAGAAAAATACACCCTAGCTGTTTGCATTACCTTCACCTTACCGTTGTTGTTGAACCATTGAATATGGTAAGGGTGAGGATGGGTTTTTGTCGGCAAGGCAAGCTTCTCGATCAAATCTGAACTTATCAAATTATTACAGCTCCCTCCATCAATAATGACACGAACACGGTAATCTTTAACTACGAGGAACATCTGAAATAGATTGTGGCATTGTAGCTGTTCCGCTTGCTCCATTTGAGTGCTTAACACTCGCTGCACAATGAAGGTCCTATAATTCTCCGTGGCAACAACACTGAGTTCTTCCCTCATAGTCGATATGCGTCTCGTGTTCGTCCTCTTCACCTGCAAGGTTAGCTGCAATAGCATATTCATTCTCAACATCACTAGCACTTACATATCTACCATCATCTGTTGCAATATATGCTCGCTGACTTGTGCAATCCTTCATGACATGACTCATTCCCTTATATCGATGGCAAATAATCCCAGTCATACGACTAGTCAAAGCAACCGAAGAAGAGCTCTTCGCTGGAGCCTATACACTAGCATATTTGCTTACCTCGGAAGAGTGTAATGGTGTCGAGGGTACTGCTGAACACGCCCTACTCGAGAAGAGGGTAGCGGACCGTGAAGCCGAATGTGAGGCTAGTTTTTTTTTTTTTTTACCCGACGTTGATTTTGATGTAGTCGAGCTTCTAAAATTGTTCATTGGCCTCTGTTGTCGTCCTTGCAATTTTTTTTCTGCTAAACATGTAATTTGGAACAACCTAGGAATGCTATTATATTCTTTGTAATCGACTATGTCCTGAATTTCATACCTTAACCCTCCATAAAAGCGTGCAATTGCAGCCTCTTCATCCTCAATAATATCACAAGGCAACATGCTAATTTGTAGCTCCTGATAATACTCTTCTACAGAACTATCACCTTGGTTTAAACGCTGCAATTTCTTACGTAAATCACGTTTAAAAGAAGGTGGAATAAATCTATTACGCATAGTAACCTTTAAAACATTCCATGTAGTAAGTGCTAATCCGTCAATACGTACCCTATTCCACCAGACGACTGCAAAAATTTTAAATTCACTAGTGATTTGCCTAACTCTATGCACTTTAGGAACTAATGAGCATTAAACTTTTGTTCTGCCGTTATCTCCCTATCTAAATACCTTTCAGCATCATAAGCATCCTCAAAAGATGGTATAGTAAACTTAACCTTAGCAAATAGATCATTATTAATACGTGGGTTATATTATTGAAAATTATTACCTCTTATACCTTGACGGTTGAAGTTCAATCGGTTCATTTGTCGTTCATCAAAGGCGTCATGTTCTTGCCTCAAATTTCATCATCCGCGACGGACTCCTCTTCATGAGCTACACCATGAGGATCCACTCGACCATTGTTCTGTGGTGGATTAACCAATCGATCAAAGTGTGTATTGAGTATTGTAATATTTTCATTGAGTCGATGTAATGAGGTATTGGTTCCCGCAAGCTTCTTGTCAACGCCGTTATTAATAGTTTGTCGATGATCATCTAACAACATTATGAGTTCTTCCCTCAAAACACACTCTTTCACATCCGATATTTTACCTACCATGGTTAGTAGCAGACAGAAGATAACAAAAGATATTATCCTTATTGACTACTAGGTGGTGGAAAGTGAAGTGGAGTCACACACTCTCAAATGTCTTACCACACTCTTGCAAATGTTCTTACCAATCACAGTAGTTGGCACAACCGGTGGCTGGTTCATGATACTTTATCGGGTGCGAGTGAGGTAGTTGCAAGGGAAGAAACCATTCTAATCGATAGAAGGTGTAGCTTGGACATGCAATATTTAGTAGTAAGGAATAACAATAAATGAAATCAGATTAGCAAAGCTAAATAAGAGTTCACAATATTCGTCACAGTTGCTGACCCAAATACGTTCCTAGAACTAGCTTAGGCAAGCCAGAAACTATAACAGACACAAGCATAATGGAACAAAATTTGCAATTCTTGCTTCTTGCTCTTTTTTTAATTCTCTCTCTTTTTTTAAGCTCTTTTCAAATTCTCTCTTTTTTAAGCTTTTTGCTTTTTTTTTTTACAAATGTGACACAAACTTAAAACTCTTTTACTGCATTTTCTAAGACGAGTAAGGTACGTGGGTCATAAACTTTTTCCAAAGAGCGGAGGTATAAAGGTAATAAAGATACTCTCTCTCTTTGAACTTTGGCTACCTCTGTCTCGGTTATGGTGGTCGGATCCAAGAAGGTGGGTGACTCTGACTAAGTGGTTGCGGTGACTAGATGGTTGGACCCCGAGTGGGTGGTTGGAGTGACTGGTCGGAACCTGAGTGGATGGTCGTGGCCACTAGATGGTCGGACCCCAAGTGGGTAGTCAGAGAGACTGGTCGGAACCCGAGTGAGTGGTTGGAGTGACTGATCGAACCCCGAGTGGGTGGTCGGAGTGACTACTTGGCTATAACAAATAAGGATTCGACGCTAGAAAAATAGGACACAATGACTTGATCAGCAAAAAAGACACCAACAATGGACTTGAACTCAACAACACGAAAACTGAAAACAAAATTGTGAAGGCACAAATTGGTTTGAACAACGGAATAATTATGATTTAAATCTTTTTGTGGGGCAATTTTCTAGACTTTAGGTAATAAAACAAAACTAAATAAAGGGAATAATTGAGATTACCTAACGGGCAACCAAAGCTCTGATACCACTTAATGCGAGGATGCCTGATCTTCCGTAGGTAATATGATAAGTTGATTTGGTGGAGCTTCGACATTGATGATCCAATGGCTCTGTGACATCCCAAATGGCTTAAGCATGTCATTAAGCATCATAAACATCATTGGCATCATGTTTAATCATTTTGGTGATTTATGAACATGCATTTTCATATTAAACATAATTGTGAAAACCAATGTTAATTGACACATTGTTAAGCCACTCAAAATATTGCTATAAAACATAGTGCTGGAAACAATTTTTGAAATTAGTACATGCAATGTGAAGAATATAAATGAATTTTCCCAAATTTTTGGGGATGGTTTTTAAGGAATAAAAATTACCACATTTTAGAAAAGGTTGCATGTTTGGAGAATTTTAGTTTGAATTTGGCTCAGGCATTATGTATCAAACTAGTTAAAATGGGTTGCACATAAATTGTAGTTTCACATAAAATTTGTTCCATGATTTTTGAACCCCGGGAAGATATTCTTTTGAATAGAAGAAGTGGAGAAGATACTTTTCTCGAACAGCTATTGTTCATCGGGCCCACCTTGTCATCCTCTTCTTCTCTCTGCCTCTCGGCCGCTCTGTTCTGTGGTCGGCAGCCGCTTTCCTTGACTCTGGAGGTCGGCCAGCTCTGCCACGTCGCCGGCAAGTTGAGCACGGCATCGTGCTCCTTCTCGAGATGCTGGTGTCGGCCTTTATCTCTCCCCTGGCCTCTCTCTCTCTGCTCACTCTTCTCTCTCTCTCTCTCTCTCGCTCGACCGAGCCAGCAGAACAGAGCAGAGCAAGCACCGCACGGTCGCCGGCTAAATCCCGCCGCCTGAGCTTCAATCCGCCAAGCCCGAGCCACAAGAAGCGCCAGGGAAGGTCGCCAAGCCCCTTTCCCCTTCGATTTCCCCTCGAGCTCCAGCCGGATTTGGCGTCGCCCCTTTCTTCTTCGGCTCCAACCAAGTTCCTCCGCCGCCCCAATGTCGTGCCGTCATTCCACTGTTCCTTCCCCAAAATCTCCAATGTGGTGAGCATCCCGAACCCCCCTTGAAGCTTTTGCGCGCGCCAGTTTTTCGTTTGCATGTCGTCGGCCCGGGTTTCCACAGCGACCGAGCGCCACCACCCGTGGCCTCTCGCCGCCGGCCATGCTCCAACGAGCCCACTGGCCGAGCCATGTCCAATCGAATTCGTCATCGCGCGTTGGTCGTGTTGGATTCCTCGGCCGGCCCAATAGCGCAGCCGCTCAGCGCTGGTGAACGCCGGCCGAGCCGCGCGGCCGGCCGTGCTGTGCCGTGCCATGGCTCCATTTCGATTTTGACCCGAGTCAAACAGGCCGGGCCCACTGTCAGCCTTAGTGGCTAGCCGGCCGGGAGTGCAAAGAGTATTCCGGGCATTTTAATAATCGATAAATTCCAGAAAATGCGAAATAGAATATTTGTTCAATATTAAATCGGCTGAAATTTGTAAAATGCATAGGAAATTGTGTATAGCTCCAAAATTCATGAAACCAATTTTGTTAGGTTTATATGATCATTATATACATGTTAAAAATACTGGGAGCTATGAAATTTGTATTTAAATTGCATGGGTTAATAAAATAGGTTTGAGCTTTATTAATCCATAATTAAATATTGGTAACTCCAAAATTGATGAAATCAATTTTGTAAATCTTGTTAATTGTTTCCCTGATCATTAAAAATATTCATCATCATGTTAGACATGGTTAAATTCCTATTTAGGATTAAGCCTTGTGTTAAGCTTAATTAATCCAGGAAAATGAGTAGACGTTTAACATTAATCCAAATTAAGAAAAAATTTAGGCTTTAAAACTCATTTCATGATGCATTGCATCTTCACCTTGTCATGCACTGTGGAGCATCCGTCGTTGCATGTCATTCGTGCTCATCATTGCATGCGTTCTTCAGTAGTGAACGAAGAACCGGATCATGACGCGAGTGTGATCAAGGGTGACACCGAGGCACACCACTTCTGCGAGTTCTGTTCGGGAAGTATCAGGTAAACCTCGGAGCAGCAAGGCAAGCATCTAAGCATACTGCACCCTTTTGTTTAAATTAAATGGAGCCTAAAATTGATAAATTATGTTTTATGTATGTTTGTATGTGTTGAGTCCAGTGTCGGGCTGATATGGGTAGAACCTATATTGATGCATTATCTCTACCTTGACTTATTGATAAATCATTATTCTTGTAGCCTTGATGATATAGTTGGTGTCTAGTCTCAAGATTTATTTGAAATGCTTAGTAATGCTTAAGTCCTCGGTAGAAGTCGAACGACGGTGCTACCGTTGTTCGCGAGCTTAGGGCTCTATCACTGTTCATAGATACAAAGATGAGGTTGAGGTGTGAGATTGAGACAAGATGTGGGCGGTGTTAGGGGTATCTTCTGCCCAGGAGGAGTCTTCTGGGTAGTTCGGGAGAGGAACCTGGATGCCATAGATCGCTTACATCGTTTAAGATCGTCCGTCGGGATAGTTGGCTCTAGCACTTACCGTACTCACCATATGCTGATCTAATGGTAAGGTAAGCCGATTATCATATGCCGTGCCGACACTTGCCTTGCGGCTCTATGACGTGTAAGAGAAGAAGAAAAGGAAAAGCAAGGTGACGGGGAGCCGGAGGTGTCCGGGACACGCTCGCAGTAACCCCGGTGCCATAGGGGCATTGCAAGTGAGTGGTTCCGGGTATGAGAAAGGTTGACTCGAGTACCCCCTTGTGTATACTTTCGTGAGTAGCACAAGCCAAATGGTCCTCAAGTCATGTGGGTAAAGTTGTACCCTCTGCAGGGTGTAAGAACAATTCGAATTGCCGCACTCTCGGTCATGAGCATGCTATTGTTTCATTTATATCGGTCGTAGAGTTTACGTACGTGGGATAAGGTTACGGTATGATGGTTTGGTTGTTGGTTTGTTGATGAGGTACTATGGTTGCTATACATACATGTTCAAGTTGTGGTTTACAGGGTACAAGTGTAGTTGTTTTTTAGTTAAGTATAGATGCTCACACATATTTGTCTAGGTTGCTTACCGCATATGTTTTACTTAACCTTGTGGCCTACTCTTGATAACAGCTCAATACATAATCCTTGGAGTCGAGCTACGTATATATGCTCTATATGGATTTAAGTCTTGCGAGTACCTTCGTACTCATGCCTGCGCTTTCAGGTTCTGCTGGTGAGGGTGATGCGGTGTTTGGCTACTTCGTGCCCGCCGATGTAGGTGGTGGGCAAGAGTAGCGCATCCTACTCTGGTGAGGCGTAGCGTTTGGGGTGGAACCTAAGGGCATATGATTCCACTCTCCTTTTGCTGTTGTTAAGGTTTATTTTCCGCTGCGTAGTTCCTCTTTGTGTAAACTGTTGCAAATGGTTGCATGCTTAAGAACTTGTAATATAACTCTAATTACTCGCTCTTTCTTAAGCTATATTGTGATATGCATGTTGGAAAGGCATGTGTTCCGATCTTGGGCATAAAACACGTGCCGGGACTATCGGAATGGTATTCTGGTTAATCGTTGAGGTTGTGATTATGAATAATGATCCTCCTAATAATTAATTAGAATACTGTTTGGATGGTTTCTCACAGGCTCCGATCAGAACGGATCAAGAACCCTCACAACCACTACACCACTATTCCGTGGTTATCAACCGTGCCAAGACGTGGTTGACCTCGCCTAGAAGGCTTTTCCTACCAGCGAATAGAGAACACAAGCAAGAATAGGTAGATACAATCTGAATATTGTTGATTACCAATGAAGTACTCGAGTTGGGGTTCAACAAAACGATATATGACGAAACTATCTAAAATAGAATAATCTAAGCTAAACTCGAGCCAAAACTATGACGGCTAATGTATATTTATAGGGGGACATAAGGAGGTCGATCTAGAGTTGTGCACCCGTGAAAAGAGGTGTACACAACCTGGACTCCGACCCTAACACGATTACAAAACCCAACTAGGCCCAAAACGGTGGCACAACACCTTATTTCTTTGACTCTAACTAAACTATAAGGAATATTTGGTCAAACTCATATCCATTGGAAAGTGCTCATTGTAATCTTTGCAGAATGTCTAAGATAGCCCAAAACGAACTTCGTATGAGAGAGTTATGCCCGTTTTACTGACGTGCTCTGACGTGCTGTCATAAGACTCGGCCACGACCACGACTTCGACCACAGCCACAACTAGAGCTCAGCCTCGAGTCCGAGTAGACTTGGCCTTCGAGGGGTGACGTCCGAATAAGGTTGTGGTGCTTCTCTAATGTTCTTAAGCAATAAAACATCATAAGAATTTAATAGTAATCCATCCAAAGAAGCATGAACAGCGAGAAATGAGTTCATCTGGTGGTCTAATTGTCGTGCATATGCTCTTGTAATTGGACCTTGTATGATTTGAGGATTATTGGCAGTATTAATTGTATCCGAAGGAATCATGAGCTTATCACATACCAATATGTAACAAAAACAAAGCAAAAAATGTACAATTTAGATAGTACTTCAACTTCATGCTTATACGGCACAACGAACTATTGAACTACATAGACACATGCAATGGTACAAAAGTAATTACCTAATTAATGAGTACTTCATTCATCCGAGGCTCTCATGTGTTCATCAACAGTAGCATGTGAAATTGAACCTACAATGACAAGTTGCATATGTAAAAAATCAGGATGCAAAATTATAATTAATTAATGAATAAAAATTAGTAATCAAGAATGCAACATACTAGAAGCACTAACTGGAGGTAATCGAGATAGTTTTTTCATACGACTCTTTAGTTCTTGAAAATGGTATAAAATATCTTCATTTTTTATGCTTGCAAAAGTATCTCACTCAATATAGCAACCATCCTATGATTCAACTACTCATTCAACATCTTATTCCACAATTCGGTCTTGATAATTTTCATAGCTGAGAGAGCTCTTTCAACTGTGGCGGTTGCAACACGCAAAATCAAAGCCAATTCAATGAGGCGATAAACAAATGGAAAACACTGTGTTTGTCAGTTTGAACCGTTTTAATAGCAAGATTACCAAGGTTATGACAACTGTGAAACTGGGATCATCTCTCACATCAGAAGCGAATATGTCAAGTTGGTCCCTAAGGACTAGAAGGTCATATTGGGAGAAGTCGACAGCATAAATCTTAGCCAATTCTAATAATTTACCTTTATCATAGTTGGCAAAAGAGTTTCTTGAATCTAGGTAAGCAATGCATCTCAATAATTGAGTAGATCTTTCAGCAAAACAATTGTTTAATTCCACAATACTTTGATCATGCACCACATTAAAGATTTCATATTTGAAGTGATGATAATATGTTACCAATTGTCCACCGCGATCCCTTGAATGACCCATAACAGTTATTGTACCTTTCATATTTGGTATAATGATGTGATATAGGAGATAAAAGGTCTTTACCTCCTCAAATAGGTCATCCCACCCACTCTCTCGTATTTCATTAATTTTTTGCAACGTGGTCCCAATCAAGCCTATAGCACGAAAAATGTTCTGGTCTTTTCTTTGCAAGCATTATGACAAATTATTAGTTATACCCAATAATCTGATCATAAGATGCAATATAAGCACAAATTCAAAACACTCCATTTGTTTCAATAAACCGGGAGCCATGTATTTCTTTTCCTCGTTGGAGGCATCATCAGCCACATTCTCCAATACCTCTAGAACTGCATCCCACATGAGAATAATATGACACAATGTTTTATGGTGTGAGCTCCATCGAGTATCCTCGGGTCGTGCAAAGTTGGTTTCTTGGTTTTTCCCTCTCTCTGAAAAAATGTCACCATTGTCCAATTGGCTAACAAGATTCCCATGGTGTTTTTGGACCAATTGATCCCTTCTCTTGCAAGAAGCATTAACGGTGTTCACAATCAAAATGACGTGAAAGAAATCAAAGACAGAAGAACAACACTTAACAACTAAAACAACCACTAATTGCAATTGGTGTACAAAGCAATGTATATAAAAAGCATATGGATTCTCATCCAATATCCGTCTTTGCAATCCATAAAATTCTCCTCTCATGTTTGATGCCCCATCATATCTTTGCCCACATAATTTAGTCATAGACAAACTATAGAAAGAAAACATACCATCCAAAACTTCCTTTAGAGATATGATATTGTGTTAGCAACATTCTCAAGACCAAGAAATCTCTCAATCACTTAACCTCATGAATTGACATACCTGCATGAAGGAAGAAGCATTGTTAGTGATTAATTTGGTGAGCCTTTAAATAAAAACAGCAAATCAAACATTAGATACTAACCTCAAAACCACAGTCATTTGCTCCTTGATAGATGCATCTTGAGCCTCATCAATAAGAATAGAGAAATGGCTATCCCCAATATCTGCAATAATGGCTTGGGTGGGTTTTTTGCACAAGTCTTTTTTAATTTTCGGTGAAGTCATTTGATTGTAACGAAGCAGATGTGAAACATTTTTATCCCTGGCTTTATACCATTCTATCAACTCTAAAAAGTTTCCTTTGCTGCTTGAGCTAGAAGACTCGTCATTTCCACGAAAAGCACGTGCTTGCAATAGAAGAAATCTTACAATATAACAAGTATACAACCTTTGTATTCATCATCTTTCTTCTTTTTTCCACTAGTCATTACATGTGACACACTTTGCCTCTGATTTTTGTAAGCCTCATAATACCTTCTTGCATTATTGTGAGCAATGCCTTTAGCATGATCATTCAGACTTGTAGTAACATCTTTCCATCTACGAAATCCAATATTTGTGAAGGATTCGATACCAAAGTTTTTCAGCTCTTAGTTGTTTGAAAAGGAAACAATAAAAATAAAAGGCAACATCCTTAGCAACACTGTATTCCAACCAAGTATGATTTTTGAACCATCGTTCATGAAAATTCATATTGCATTTTGTTTATTACACTTTGTGGATAATTATGACCTTTTGGTTGCTATGAACCCATAGAAATATACTCCCTTTTGGTAACATCCCTAATGTTCGGATCTATTTGCTCAATTGGTATGCGAAGACCAGGATCAATGACAATTTGATTGGAATCAGGAATAACATGAGGATTGACATTAGCATTGCTAGCTCTGGTTCCTACTGTTTCTTCTTCTAGTGTTTTTTGTTCTTCATTTTCTGGTTTTAGAGGAGGTTGGCTAGATCGTACTACAGGAGTAGGGGCATGAACAAAATAAGATGTCAATGTCTTGTTCCTCTTCATTGTGTGATTCTAGTACTAAATAACTATAATCTACAAGATGCAAAACATAAATACAATCAGATATGTGCAAGTGATACAAAATTTAATCAAATTAAAGAAGAAATAGGGAATTGGGGACTCAGGGAGAGGAGCAATTACCTGCAGCCTATAGTGCTGCTGCCTCTGCCAGCCTGGCCGCCTAGCGCCTGGGCTTGTCCCCTTCACCGTGTGCTCATGCTACTCAGCTGCTGGATCTACTCAATTGCCGTATGCCGCCTGCCGCTACCCGCCTGGAATGGCCTGCCGTGATGCCGCTGCCACCTGCCTTGGCAACCCTGCCACCCTGGGCCCTAGCCCTGCTGCTCCCGTGTAGCCGTGCTCCGTGCCCACGCGGTGAGCGGCCGAGCGTCCTGTGTGCGGCCTGCCCGACTGGCGGCTGCCCCTGTCCTGTGTCGCTATGCGACCGTGCGCTCCCTGGCTGGCTGGCTATCCTGTGCGGGCTTGCGGCTAGGGTCGAGAGATGGAGGCGAGCGAGAGAGACCGAGAGGCGAGAGACGAGCAAGAGGGACCGAGTGGAAGTTGGACCTTGCGCCTGCCACCTGAGCCATGACATGGGCTAAGTCGAAGCTTCGGCCAACCAGTGGAACATCAGTTTGGGCCTAAAAAAAATTAAAAGAGGGTACTTGGAGTTTTTGGACCACAACTGGAGCCACAACCCCAGTTACTAGGTGCAAAATCCACCCCTGGCTGCCCCATCTGTGAAGGATCACCATGGCCTTCAGGTGGAGCAGAACGGCACTACCGCCGACTAGTCGAGCATGAGTGGTCAAGGGCGCTATCGAGAGTGCGTTGCGGGCGGCGGAGACGAAGCTCACCGACCTTTTCTTCTTGGTGTTCCTTGGAGCGTCGTGGGAGCTCGGTCTTCACTGCAGCGTCGTGTCATAGTTGGCAACTGGTGATGAGGCACCGGAGAGGAATCGTTCCCGGCGGTGGGGTGAGACATGCAAGGGTGGCCGACCCAGTCCCTTCGCTACCCGGATTGACCAGCGTAGGTAGGCGACGGGGGAGTGACATCGCAATATGGGTGGCGGCCGGGGGTGACAGCGACAAGGCTAGAGCAGATGGATCAAATCGAGCAGCGGAGAGGTACCGAATGGCAATTTAGTCCTACTTATCGTTGAAAAGGGGCACAGTTAACGGAATGCAAATTTCGAAACGGTTGCATCTTTGGATGGTACTGTATTTATTAAGGGACTCAGATTCTGTAAGTGGTACATTCCGAAACTAGTGATGGTACAAAACGATTTTTCACCAGAAAGTGTTGCAAGTTAACAATCGTTGATCTCATTAGTCCACTCAAAAGACGGAGACTCAGAACAAACTGCAGATTGCGCTGATGCCATGTAAATAGAGACTGCAAAGCATAGAGAGTCATGACAACTTCAAGGCAAGAAAGTCATGACACGAACCGCTGACCAAGTGGCCAGATCGATTCTAATACATAAAACCACCTAAAAAAAATCTCTAGCACAGCAAACTGTGATCCATATGAAATCTGTAGGGCTCACCACGAGAGTGATGGCTAAAGTAGAACGAGGACATCGAGGACACAAGGAGGTCCATCCCCGTTTGTATTATTATGATAAGATAATGTTTGTCGGCAAATCCACTAATCCTTTCTCACGAAAGAAAAAAACATTAATCCCCTCAGTACAGGTTCTTGCAATGAACTTTTTTATTGCCAGTGACGAATGCAGACCCCTGGATAGAGATTTTTCCTTCCATCTCTATTTTCAGTTTGTCTTTTTCTTCTCCTTCCTCTTTTACCTCTAATCTTCAATGGAGTTTCAGCCAATAAAACCCCTTAAATCCACCTGCTTATTGCAAAAGTCTCCACGGATCCCCGAGTTTCAATGGAGTTTCAGTTTGTCTTTTTCTTCTTCTTCCTCTTTTACCTCTAATCTTCAATAGAGTTTTAGCAGTTCAACCCCTTAGATCCATCTTGCTTATTGCAAAAGTCTCCGCGGATCCCCGATGCTACGAACAAACAAATTTAAATTTCATAAGCAATTTGAGAGCCTATCAAGAAGATAATTTCGCAGGAAGGAAACAATCAATCCGCCCAGGAATCTGAAAAAGGTTCTCGCGTCTGAAACAGGGACTAATGGTCTAATCTGTAACGACCAACTAATTTCTCACAGTATCTGGGCCCCCGTACCATGAGTGCCTCTGAGCCTGCGAGTGGGCCCCTGCTGTCAGCGATGGAATGGCGCGAACCACCTACCACACGGTCCACACCCCGTTCTCAACCAACCAACAAACGCCCGCCCTCTTCAAATCATTCTCCGCCATGTTTGACCGCCGCCTCCCACCAACAGTCTCGGTCAGAGCTTCATCAACCCTTCCACAACTCGCCATTAAACAAAGAACGAATGCTGCAGCTACCGCCGTTCTCCTTTCTTGACCTGATCACCGCCTCCTACCCCGTGGTGCAAGCCCATTGATTCCTCTCCAGCTCCTACCGCCAGCATCGCATGAAGTATATAGGCGAGACCAGTCCAGCCGGAGATCAGCAGGAAGCAGCCAGGAAGAAGGTAGCTAGATAGCCAGCTCTAGTTTCTTGGTGAAACTCGGCTTCGGTTTGCTCCGGCCGTCCAGGATGGCGCGCGCTGAGTGAAGCAAAGCGGCAGGGGTGCCGGTGAGTTCTTACTATCCATCTGCAGCTCTGCTCTGTTCTATTGCTTGATTCTAGGTTGTTTCCGTGTCGCAGCGCAGCCGCGTTCGTGGGTTGTGCCTGTATAATTGGTTGATCGGCAGAAATTAAGCATGAAAAATTCGGTGTCAGCCAGTCAGATGCTCTTGTTTTTCTGTGTCGTGAAGGCCTGATCACTATCGGGATTGAGTTTCTGTTTGGTGCAGGTTTAGTTATTTTAGCTGGCAATTTGCTGCTCTACCATGTTCATGCTTGAAACGATTCTTCGCTGTCAGATCGAATAGCATGTCCTTTTTACCGATTATTTCTTTTTCCAAGAACTCATCAGTTATGGTTCTGCATATTAGTTTCTTTCCTAGCAACTAGTACTCTGCAAGTTATGGCGAATTGGAGTTCGATAGCATGAAATATTTTCTCTCTGCAGATTTACACTCTTCTGAAGTTTTCAATACCACCCGGCTTGACGGAATCAACAACTTGACCTGGTCCCTGATGGAGGTACAAATGGCCATCCCCAACAAAGGTGCCAAATCGATTGGAGCCAGCACGGCTCCTCATCGCAGCAGCGGCGACGCCAAGGCCGTCCCCAACTACCTCAGGCCATCAACCGGCTCCTGCCACCATGTCTGCAAGTACGGCGGCACACACACATTTGAAGAGAAAGAGGCACACAAGGCCCAACCGAGACCTCGGAAGCAGCCACCGGTTCCAGACAACCAGAACAAGATTCTGGTCAAGGTGCGGTCGGTGTTCCGGAGACGTGTCGGCGATTCCAGCAGAGCTGAGAAGGCCGAAAAGGCGGCCTTCCGCAAGCAGAAGGAAGTTGAGAGTGTGGAGTGGAAGGATATTGTGGCCTATGATACTGCTCCAGCTCATGGATCATCTCCACAGCCTCATCAAACCTTGGCCCAAATCACGGGTTCGAGCGATGTCAAGAAGAAGGATGCGATGAAGGGGAAGAAGTCATATGACAGGGCCAAGATCACTGAACAGGTGAAGGTCTCGACGGAGCCTCATGGCGCCAACAGAGCAGCTTCACCTCCTCGCAAGAACACGAGCACTGACACTAAGAGCGTAAAGCCTCCAAAAGGGAAGAAGCCTACAGCATTGCTCGTCGAGAAGAAGGCTGTTGATCAAGAAATTCTTCATGGGTATCGAACTCTTTCTCCTTCTCTGATACAAAGCCGCGCAAGCCTTTTGCGCGATCTCGAAAAGGAAATGGCTCGCGAAGCTACCGATGTGAAAGAAGAAAGAACCACCTACTCTCTTGATCAAGAAGAGTATGCTGCTGCTGCTGCTGAATCAAGCAGGCCCATTCCAGCGCACCGAAGGGTGAAGAGCATGAGCATCAGCAGCCGATCCGTGCGGTTCCCGTTCGCCCGACAAGCGAGCAAGAATTCCGCCACCTTCAAGCTGCGCTCCAAGAGCAGCAAAGGACCAATCCTGCCATCCGAAGAGGAGAAGCCCGCAAGGCTCAAGTCCAGAAGGGGGGCAGTGACCGGTGAGGATCACGGCAGCACTGGCAGAGGCATTCAGCTCAGGATCAGGAGCCTTCGGAGGCGAGGGGTCGGCGGTTCCGGTGGCGCGAGCACCGGTTTTGTCGTGCCAGCAGTGGCGCTAAGGCATCAGAAGACACTGGAAAAGAAGAGGAGCCAGAGGCTGTACAACAACCTGATTGAGGAGACGGCGAGCAAGCTCGTGAAGACGAGAAAAAGCAGGGTGAAGGCCCTGGTGGGGGCTTTTGAGTCTGTCATCTCCAAGATTTCAAAGTAGGAATCAGCAACCATATGTAGTATATGCGGTATAGAGTTTGTCATGAAATTTTTGTTGCTCTCGAATGGGTGCTTGCTTGGTATATCCCTAATGGAATTGTTGCTTAATATCTCATGTTCAGTCACTCAACGCTGAACTCGGGACTTTGTGCAGAGATGTATTGACTTCTTTGTAAATTTTTGTAATCATGCATTCAACCTGTTTGTGGCAGTGTCGAAAACAAGTTCAGTTCTCGTACACAAAAACTTAATTTTTTTCTTCCTATTATCTGTTTGGTGATGGCATTAGTTAGTCTTTCAATGTGTTGCGAACTTAAGCACTCACCCTCTTATCTTGAAGCTAGTTTGATAATCTACTGCCACTCAATCTATTTGTTCAAAGAAAGCACGTGTTATAATCAATGTCAATTGAAATTCACATAAAAATGGGAAAAATACAAACCCCCCCCCCCCCCGAAAAGTCACTTAGATTTTAACTTTCCCCCTAAAAGTTGTTTTGTTGCAAAAAACCCCCAAAGGTTTGATTTTGTTGAAAAACACCCCTAAAAATTCAATTTTTTAAAAAAAATCACAATTTTGTTTTTAAAAATCACAAAAAACACCCCCAAAAATTCAATAATGAGATGGACATTTTTCTTTTTTTATAAACTTCATCTCCATGAAATATGATGCAAATATTTTTGAAAAAAAATTTCACAGAAGGTATTAAAATTGTCTCTAGTTTTTTTAAAAAAAAATATGATTTTTTTTTAAAATTTTGGGGGTTTTTTGCAATAAAATCAAACTTTTGAGAGGTTTTTTGCAACAAAACAACTTCTAGGGAGAAAGTCAAAATCCAAGTGACTTTTAGGGGGTTTTGCATTTTTCCCTATATAATAACTCACGTATGTGTTGGAAGCATTTGGACTTTCTGATATTTGGATTTTTGTGGAGTATCCACCACTTCCTTTCTTTCAATTTGGTGTTGAATGCATTTTCCTTCCCTCCAAAACAAAGAGGTATGCATACAGTGGGATATTGATCGATTCTCTGTTTTTGGCTAAAAAGGGGAAGTTTGCGGTGAAGAAAGATACAGTAATGACGTTTTCAATCCATGAACTCCGACCACTTTGGATGCTATGTTAGCCCCCAAAATCACATACATGACATCATTTTGTTTTCGGATCATCAACTCCGAAACAATTTGACCTGCACCCGCTAACTATCAAAACCGTTCACCCTTTTTCATTTAGATAGTCTTCAATTCATCTTGATATCAAGGTCCGGGGCGGACAAATTTGGTAAATGAACACTACATTCTCAGTCACCCGTACAGAAAAAGCAGAGCTGAAATGAATACAACAACAGCACATTGATACAAGTACAAATAAGTGCGCAATTGTCTCCCAAACATGCGATCACCTGTGGTGATGAATCATTGCCGGCCAATTTACATAAATGGTCTTGACATACCCAAACTACTGAAAATTCATAGTACATCAGAATTGCCTGTTCTTTTTGATGGAAAAAAAAAACCGAATACTGAGACAACAGACTAGCTCCTCCAGCTAGGGCACGAATTGATCTAATAAATCTGGGGCAATGCACTCGATTCTGGTCTCTCTGATTCCTCCCGTGAGTGTTCTTCCTGGGCCTGCTGTTCAAAGATTGCAAGTCTGCAACTCAACTAGTTTAATTCATCACAACATAAACATTCCTATCAGCCAGTGACAAAAATTGATAGTGAAATACCTGACCAGCCGTGGCAAGTTGGTGGCAAAGTCTAGATAGTCCGAGTTTCTACCAGATTTGTATCCTCATCGATAAACAATGTCACAGCTGTCATAACAAGCCTGTAAAAATTAATCAAATATGTGAACAGTTGGATAATGCAACATAGCAAAGTACTTAGCATTAAACTGGCAGTGAATTACATACTTGGCCAAAATCTGAAATAAGTCATCAATCTGCCACTACCATGTGGATGACATCTATAATATTAAATACTCCCTCTGATGAAGAATACAAGATGTATTTTGTTTTCGCTCGGTCTTCAAAGTTAGAATTTGACCATTGTTCTCACAAAATATATGGTTTATAGCCACAAAATCAATTGTGTTTGAAATATGAATCTAGTTGTATAGTTTTTATACACTAAACATACTTATAATTTGATTAATTGTTGGTCAAAATATATAAAGTTTGACTTTTTCAAAATAAAATACGCCCTGCATTCTTCAACGGAGGGTGTATATTTTTGTACTATTCCTCATGATGACTTGCATGTTTGATAACATGGTGTAAAGACAACATAATTGATTTTCTGATTCATTTCTCATCCCTTCATGCCACCAACAGGAGTTTAAATTTCAGAATATTTTGTCATTGACCGGGATCCAACCCGGCCCATCAGGGCCTAGGAGGAGGGCAGGCACTGTTCACGAGCGAAAACAGTACCCCATAGTACTGTAGTGCCAGGCCCACGCAGCGTAATGCGCCTTCTTTGCCTGTTAAGTTATTATCAGAATAGATACTTATTTTCCAGAGTCTTCCAGATTGTAAAGATAGGATCCAATGTATTAGATTTCTTAGGGGTCAAGTCGACGTTCCCAACGTCCAGCCAACTGACGCTGTTCTGCTGACCGCCACCACCCTGCTGTGCGCCTCCCCCCCCCCCCCCCCACCAAACAAAAAATTCCCCACAGATCCCTCCAATGAATTAGTGCCCATCAC
Source organism: Phragmites australis (assembly GCF_958298935.1). Lineage (NCBI taxonomy): Eukaryota > Viridiplantae > Streptophyta > Magnoliopsida > Poales > Poaceae > Phragmites > Phragmites australis. The sequence continues at coordinate 17,000,833 of NC_084942.1, read as the reverse complement.
AATTTCAGTGAGGAAAATCAGCAAACTTATGTAAAAATATTACAAAGGAAGAAACTTCTGTCCTATAATATGGAACAGACAATAATAAGATATAACCACTTGTAAGGGTCTGATAATGTCCTAAGATGATTTTGACTAAGTGGGAGGTGAAAATAGCACTAACAAATGAATATATATTATCTTCCAACGCTAGAATATATTAGTGAAAAAAACATTCTAAAGTCAAACCTGTAAATAGTTATAATAAATAGGCAGAAGTAGAAGGCAAGCTTGATCATCCTGTACTTCTTCTCTCCATTTAGTTGTCGAAAAATTTCAGTAACATCTACAAGATGTTTCCTAGCCATATACCTGATTAAAAATAAAATAAAGTGGTTTCCTTTAACTATCACAATATAACACATAACAGGAAGGCACAAGCAATAAGTAACATGAACTTAATACAGGTTTTTTTTTTTCTTTTCATAGGCAACTCTGATGTTAAAAGGCAATATCCAAACATCTATTTTGTTTTTCTTACAAAAACTTATTAAACAAACTAATTGCTCCTAGCTGAAGAAAAAATCATTTCAGAAATATATAATTGATTATACCTAGATTAATTAACAAAGCATCTAGGACATGCCGTAAAAATAAGTTCACTCGGTTATAAATCCGAACTAGTTCCAATGCCAAGGGGGCATTATCCTATATCCAAAGCCTAAACAAAGAAAAGAGAACTCGAAAGTGACTGTGAAAGATAGAGATGAGAACCAAGATATTCTTGTTCCTACTTCCACTATAACAGAATGAGAACTGGATGACCTAGAACCAGTTAGTCAAGCCATCATGGTGATGGACTAAGAAGGCAAGCTGGTTGGGCCCACTGTGTCTGCTAATATGCAAAAGATGTGTTCTGTGACTTCAATACTTTTTAAGATTCCTTTTAGTGCTTCATGTTCATTCCCTTATATGCATTATTTACTTAAAAGCCCTGCATAATGTCTTGTCTTGTTAAATTGTTAGAAGTGATGCCCATAAAAGGCAAGAATTTATTAGAACAAGTGCAGTAAATTCTTTTACTAACACCAATACCGACATTTTCTGTATAGAAAGTGCTGAAGAACCAGAAAATATGAATGACCCAGAGCAAGTGGAAAGGTACAAATTCTCAGCCTAGAAGTACAAATCATCATCTTTAATTGATATTCTAGCTGTTAACTGGAGGCTTCTAAATCATTTCAAATTATCCATTCAAATAAATATATCAGCATAGTACCCAATAATGAATAATATGAATATTTTGAAGAACAAACTTGAAGACTAAAAGCAAGTACGACGTACAGTTTCACATGGTAGTATGTTACAGGTGCCATGACTAGAAACGGGAACCAATGCAGTGTCAAGAGGAAAGAAGCACACAAGGCCCCTTGGAGTGAGTATTCTATAATGACCACTGCATTGATGCGAGATGACGAATCATATGGGTTGATATAGTCAAACTCCAAATCAGACAAACAGATAAGCTGATACAAAAGTAGGAAGACAAAATCAGTGGAATAAATAAAAAAGAGTGGACACTCTAACAAGAAGCTATGAAGATTGATGCATAAATGACTAAATTTTACTTGCAAAGATTTTAACCTGTGCATAAGTTACGATCAACATTTAGAATGGTAATAAACCTATAATTATGAGAATCTGGGAATTCAAAGAGTGTTGGATGGTTCAATGCATAAAGCCTGATAATCATGGCAGCAACACATTATGATCAATCGAGCACATTAGTCATTTATATATCGATGTCTTGAGCCTAAAGTATCGCTGATCAATTATGTTGAATTCGATATTGAGACACTAATGGTACAATAATGCAAGTGCCGCTGGCAACCAGTCTGGTTTCGCACCAACTAAAGGAATACGCTCATGGCATATATGATCACATCCACTAAGTACTAGCAGCTGGCGCTAACATGCCAAACAGAACAGTAAAACGCTTTAAATAGTGCAGTAGCAGCATGTGTTTGTCAAGTTACCGAGTCTGTAATTTACCGTATCAAAGCACATGACAATAAATTGTGCTGTCAAACCCAAGAAATATAACTCTGGATTTATCCTAACCAAACATATTGGGCCTTTTTGTACCAAGATGATTTCATTTTGCAATTTTCGCAGAATGTCACCAAATCACAACACTAAAAGCGTTTTTTTTTTCTAAGAAAATAAAATCTAGCTCGCAGTTCAGTAGTCCCCAGTTCCCCATCCTCTAAAGAACGGCACCGTCGACCAAACTCCGCAACTAATTCTGTCAAATCCCCACAAAATCCCGACAGCCGTAGCCCGAAATTGACCAGTAATATGGCAGTTCCACGCAAGATTTGGATCGGATTCGCTGTGTAAGTGTGAGCCTTTGAGGTAGAAGGAGGAGGGCTTGCCTGGTATGCGGTGAGACCGACGAGAACCATGACGGAGGCGAAGGAGAAGAGCCACAGGATAAGCTCCAAGGACATGGCTGCCGCAAGCCTCAGCAGTACCAGAAATCAATCGATCCAAGAAAGCTCGTGGGGACTGATCTCTCCCCTTCACGACGCTCCGCACCCCCTCTGCTTCTTGCGCGCCGCAGCGGTCAAACGCCAAATGGACGGGCGCCCAAGAGTGGACCAGTCCGCGCGGCCGCAATGGCCACCAAGAGATAGAAGGGGAGACGGCGGCGAGGTGGGGGCAGGAAGAGGGGGGAGGAGCTGGTGGGTCGTCGATGGGTGCGAGGCGTCAGTCAGTCAGAGCAGAGGGAGGGTACACGCCGAGGTGCCTGCCATTCCAAGGAAAGTGAAAATTCTCCTGCCGCTGACTTTTTGCACTGTGCAGTGGGCCCCGAGTTCAGAGACAAGCCACGTCTGGTTAAAACACAAAATTTGTTCTTGGTACCCAAACAGTGTTTAACTAAGTTATTGATCTCTGAAATCTAATTGGATTTTTTAATTACAAGGATGACGCAAATGCAAAAGTACAGGCCCGTGTTTAATCTGATTTTTGAATCTCGGAGGACTTTGTTATTGGAATGGAATCTAACGTAGAAATATAATAATCGCAACAATTTCTTAGAGGATTCCGGAGGAAAGAAAAAAATAGGAATGATCCTCCATGGGAGAGAGAGACAGAGATAATCCAGTTAAAGTAGTTTTGCCATATGGCATAAGGTTAGGATGTTACTGAATTTTAGAGCATAATTTCTTGGCTCCAAAGGACATGTACCAGATTTTTCATAGGATACAATTCCCTATAATTCCTCTATTCTTTCATTTGTTAAAAGAAGAAGAGCCCTTAAATGAACACTTGTGGAATATATATATATATATATATATATATATATATATACACACACACACACACAATTACATGGCCATTTTAAAAAAATTATAATAATAGGTACCGTCACCTGTTCATCGGGCGAGAGCAAGATCTCGCCCGATGAATAGGCAACACCTTGTGGGCCTTAGCTATCAGGGAATAAAAAATATGGTGAGTGACACATGTCGCATGTTCACCGGATGAGACCTTGTTGTTGCACGGTGAACGCGCGACACCTTGATTTGGTCGAATTAATTTAATTTGCGGTAGAATTGGTGTTTGTGCGCCGCAATTTTTTTGTTATCGAATCGTCCAGTGCCATTAGATGTTTGTACGCTATTTTGGATACTTGGATTTGACGGAAACATATAGTTGAACACGGTAATTTTAATGGAAACTGCGACATACACGGGCATTGATATGTACGGTACACGATCATTATAACGTAAATAAGTACCGCGTCTAAACCTAACATACCTTAGTGAATATAAATAACATGATTAGAACATCTGGTCTACTGCGTGCAACGTGGGTAATTTCCCTTCCTTGTCGCTTCGGATCCTATGTCACGTGCCCGATATGCCCTCTCACGCTTCCTCTCCCTCTCCGCCTCACGGGCCTCCGCCATCATGTAGTTATGCTCCTCCCTCATCTTCTGCTACTCCTCCTCAATATGATTGCACGTAGCCTCTCTCCTCTCGTCGGCTTCCATCTCATGGAAGTGTCTCCAAGCGACGCAGTGCTTAGTGTGAAGGAGGAACATTGTAAGAAGTCATATAGTTATAACGATATTAAGTGGTAAATCTTAGTAAGTGTTAAATCTTAGTTGTTTTTGGAATAGTTTGGCAAGAAGTTATTACCTGACGGTGGGAGACAACAATGGTGCTTTATTGGGGTGTATCGTACTCGTAGTTGCAGCACATGAAGAACCTCATTCTGTAGGTGTAGGAGAACTTGGAGGACTTCATCACCCTACAAATGTTTCCACACTAGCACATGGGCACTTCGACCCCATCAGGGTAGTATTCGACGTGTACTTCTTAGGGAAAGGATCAAACACCATTTTCGTCAGAGTTGTAGAGGTTGAGGCTACTGGTTTGGTTGTATATGTGGGCAGGAGATCATCTATTTATACAACGGATTCATGCTGGTGTATGGACTAAGTCCATGAAAATTAGCCCTGGAAATTAGTTGATTCTACAGTAAGGTGTGGTCATTTCAACTGAAAGGCTATTTTTGGAAAGGCTATTTATGAAAAGCCTACATATGAAAAGACTACTTCTGAAAAATCTACATCTGAAAAGGTTATGTTTGAAAAGGCTAAGATTGAAAAGGCTACTTCTGAAAAGCCTAAGTCTAAAAAAGGCTACTTCTAAAAATGCTAGATCTGAAAATGCTAGGTTTGAAAATAGAGTACATGTTTACTAATGCAACTAGTTCTATTAGAAGCCATCAATTTTGTTACAACAATTGGATATGTGCGGGTAACACAAAGTTGACGGTAATATTACAGTGATGCGGATAGGAAAATAGTTCTACTGGGTGGACCGTGGATGTCTCCCTTCGTTGACGTGTCGCTTCACGCTCAGCCTCTTCTTACCTATCGCAGGAGTGCTTCACGCCTTTGTAGGTGTTCCTCACGCCTTTGAAGCTCAGTCTCCTGCCTCCTTAGAATGTCCTGTCGGAGACGACGTTCCTCCTTATGCATCTAAAGTTCCTCGGCCTGTCGTTTGTGTTCTTATTCTCGACGTTAATGTTTTGTTGGCCCTCGTGTCGTGCCTCCTATTGCAGCCATGCTTCATCCATCCTAATCTCATACTTACGTTTTGTTTCAGCCTCTATGATGTAGTCCCCACAGTATGCTGGCCTGACAAGGTCGATCCATTCCTTGAAACGACAAGGCTTAGGATAATAAACTCGAAGTTAGAAGTAATATACTGAAGGTATAATTGGGAGGTTTGGACAAAGGCAAAGAGAGAGACGAACCATGAAATCGTCATCAAGCTCCGGACACATAAAGAACCTCCTACCAAAAGTCTAGACCTCAAAGGACGTTGACATTCGAGCTCGATTGCCACACCTGCACAATGGACGCTTGTGCCATTGTGGCACTCCCATAGGGTGGTTCCTCTAGGAATCCATGATGACCAGTTTTGAGGCGGCAAGAAAAGACAATTATTATCACGGTCTGAAAATGTTAGGTCCTAAAATGGAGTATATGTTTTATTATTATAGTTGCATGTGTGCGGGTAGCACAAATTTGACTATAATATTACGCCGCAGTAAAGGACATATGCTGCTATAACGCATCTATAAAAGGTTCATGTATCTAGAAACTGAAGCCACATCGATCAATGGAGGTTAGGGGCAGGAGGGGGCAAGGAAGAAAGGGGACAGGGAGGTCGGTGGTGAGATGGGAGGATTTGTCTGGTCCAACTGAATATGAGGAGCCCCTCTACAACATCCATTTGCAGGATATGAGTGATTTTTTTCCTCCAAGACACCTAAGGATTTACGAGCATCCGAATGAGCCATGGCCCAAGTGCTCCTGTAGCTATGATTACGTCATTTAGATGTACGATGGGAGCATTCATGGGGGCGTCGATTCTATTGATGTGCTATTTGTACGGTGAGAATATATCACCATGACTGTCTGTATCATTTTTTGAAAATAGTATACATTGTGACATTCACATTTCTGTAGGCCTCCACCCTGACAACTGTTAGTAAATGAGATGGGTCGATCCTCGTGTTCTACAGCATATCCAATTACATCCACAACCCGCAAGACCAAATCTTGGACTTACAGAAGGAGATGGAGAATATGCCAAGTCCTCATGTAATACACCTGGAGGACCCTTCTGTATGCATCAATCCATGATGCACCTGCCCGTGCCATAATAGGGATGCTCCTTGTCCACCTCATGCTCCTTGTCCTCCTTCGTCAGCACAATACGGTGCTGGCGGACTGTGGAGTCTCCTCGCAGTTCACTCTTAGTCAGTATGATTAGAACCACTATCAGGACAGTGTTGTAATTTGTGTATCGTCCCATCAATTTTCACCCTTTTTATTCCCTTAAGCATGTTAGGAAAAACTCTAGTACACCACTAGGGGTGTCGTATATGCCATTGTATGTTAGGTCAATGTGTTTATTATGATTGTTATGGAATGCTCATGGTATGACTCTATGGTCCAAATAGAATCATAAAACAAAAATATGGTACATGAAAGATATTATAACACTAACAATAACATGATAGCATGAAGAAAGTATCATTACACTGATTCACATAGTACCATAACACCGACAATAACATAACACTATGAAACTAACTATAACATAGTAGCCTATAGGTTACAACTCCTCTTGGGGATGACCCCTTGGTCGCATCCTCCCTGGGACCCTGCGTCTTTGCGCTTTCACCTGGTCAGCTAAGTACATCAGCGGGTCTGGTGGCAAGGTCATCTGCGTAGGCCGCGCAACGGGGCGGTGGAGTGGCGTAGTCATCTTGGGAGGGTTGTATCCCTGTAAGTGGTGCGCCAAGTAGCTGTGATGCACTAAGGTCATCACTCTGTCTGAAGATGTACAAGTACTCAAGGACCTAACTACTGTCCCTGGTGAGCAACTCCATGTAGCTACCCTTCGCCTCTACATCCCCGAGATCGTCATTCTCTGCACATGGAACAACGAAGAAAACATGTTAGCATTGATAAAATATGACATACAAAACAATTGGTTATTCATGAAGTGAGTATCGTACCTGAGCCAGGGACGTGAGAACTCGAAGGACCCAGGACCATGAAGGAAGCCTGCATGGACCCACTGCTGGCGTAGAAGTGGTCACTGGCACCGGTGAAGGCTGGCCTGGACGCTATGACGTTGTAGTGGCGGTCACCGGCACTGCAGAAAGAGTGCCTAGCTCAGGCACCACTGTAGTGCGGGTTATTGGCCCCGGAGAAGGACTACCTCAATGAGGCACCGCCGTAGTAGTGGTCAGAAGTTGGGGTGGAAGACGGCCTTGACGGCTCGGCGATAAAGGTTGGATGTACCAGTGGGTGCGACGGCCTGATGAACGTGGCGGGCAGGCTTGCCGGGAAAGGAGCTGACACTCATGTTCCCCTCGCAACATCCAAGGATGACCTACAACTGAGGGACCTAAAGACCTTGTTGACCTGCCGGATAATCTGGCTTAACATCGCGCTAACCTTGGTCCTAGGGACCTTGAGGCCATTGTCGATTCGGACCTTGGCCACCTGTGCCTCTACCTTAACCTGGTGCAGGATGTCCCTCGCAAATAAAACTTCCATTTCATTACACAAATGTTTTGTACGAAGAAGTGTAGTAATTGAGGAGTCGTGTAGTATTGTACATACCTCAAGCAAACGCGCCTGGTCCCTATGCATTGGATATGTGTTGCGAACGTTCGGCACGTGTCGCGAAAGCTCGATTGGTGTGTATGTGACCCAGGTGCGCGATCGAGCCACGAACCAGGATAAGTACTCTGTGTACGCCTCCTCAGAGTGTGGCCAATCCTCGTCCATGATGTTCTCGATATCATGGTCCTATTTGTCAATCAATGTTTGTGTCGCAAACTTGCTCGTGGTATGAGCCCCCTTGCATGTCAACCTGCAAAAATATAAGAAAATGAAAAAAATGTGTTGTAGTGTCTCCAATGAAAATGGAATTACAATGTTACGCACATGTGTATGTTGCTAAGCACCGTCCTAGTCATGGGGAGTGGGAACACCTGGAACTTTCCGAACTGCTATATCACGTGATGTGGTGAGTACTCCTCGATGTAGATATCACAGACGAGGGCACACCACATGAGCTAGTACTCCTAGTCCCCCTAAGCAAAGCACCAAAAGTCCAAGCGGAGTGCATCATTCTACCTCCTCCTTCGTGTATGGCCTCCAACAGACGTTGTTCACCATCATCTCATCGAACTGGTGAACGAAGTCCAGATACGCGTGGTGTGTCTACACACTGGACCAAGATGGTTGTGCAACCAAACTAAGTTAGACAAATAAACTGGACCAATTCACCTTCCGTAGATCCAAATAGAAGGCTTGACATCCGTTGATGGTGCCTCGCTTGGTCTGGGAAGCCATGTACATTCTATCCACGAGGTTTGGAAACCAACCGCGACTTCTACTCGAGCGGCACCAGGATGCCCTCCGATTAGACCGCTGGGGAGCGGTCGACTCTTCCTCAGGGGTCTTTGAGTGTCTCCGCTGATTGATGGCTTCACACACATTTGTATTCTAGGATCCTCTAAGTGCTTTTTGAATTGTAGGATTGATGTAATCATGTAAAGGAATTTTCTAGAATAGCATGTTTTCCTTCATATTTTGGAGGAATTCTACCATTAGGAACCTTATGTTTCCAATTCCTTTGAGAGTTCTATTGTATTTTCTATCTTCCTCTCTCCTTATTCTTTCTTCCTTATGATCAGCTACATCTAAAAATCATGTGTTGTTCCTATGATGCATCTAAACACCTGTTGTGAGCAAATCTCATGTATTTTAATTTTGTAAGATTCAAAATGTTATGATGCATCTAAACACCTGTTGTGAGCAAATCTTGTGTATTTTAATTTTGTAAGATTCGAAACGTTAGGACACCCCAATCTTACATTTTTTCTTTTCATGTGTTTCTAGAATCCCACGTTCTAAATAAGCTTAAAAGTAGTTTTTTTCATATGGCCCTAATTTTGGTGTCTTATTTGTTCTTGTCTCATTAAAATTTAAGAGCATACTTTTTTTTAGTTTGAAATGACATGTATCAATTTTTTTGATACAATTACTTAAAATTACTCGATCTTTTATTTTTTATTTGTTAAAAGAAGTAGGCTCTGGTAGGGACGGATCTTGAGGGGGAGGGCATGGGGGCTCAAACCCCCTACCCTCTGGTGCTCTATGGAGAAGAAAGATAGATAAGAGGAAGAGAAATAGAAACAGTAAGAAGAGGGGATGATATATGAAGAAGGATATGAGCCTCCTAACAGTTCATCCTATGTCATAATTTGTGTCAGAAGCGGCAAGGAATGCGAAGGAGGCTCTCCTCAAGTTGCACTTGGCAACGTTCCAAGTTATGTTCAAGCACTTGGAACGTTCTAAGTTAGTTGAACATATTGAAATGACTCAATTCGATCTCTTTGAGGGAAAAGAATTGAAAATGATCCATGGTTATCAAGTCAATCAAGTCGAGTCGATGTCAACGACTAGTCTGGAGGTGGACAGCTATCACAACAAATAAATATTAGGACATGAAGTTAGGAGTTAGGACAACAGATAAACATTAGGACAACAGATAAATCTTACTTGAACTTCAAGTTTCATGTCCAATAAGCAAATATAAATTAGTACAGTAAGTTACCATGTACTAGCAAATTAACATGAGCAAATATTATCGTTCACATGAAGTTCTTAACAATAATAATAGGAATTGAGCCTATCTTAGTTGGTAGAAGGTTTGAATATACACACTCACCACTCAGGTTCGAATCAATATAAACTCAAATTTAGATACTTATTTTTTTAATGCAATACCACTTAGTTTCTACTAGGATAGATCAAGTTTTTTTAATGATATTTATTAATCACCAAAATACCAAATGTAAGCCACATAAGACCATAAACCCCACAACAGACAGCACAAGTTATCTTTAGTATCAATTTATAATTGCTATCAGTGTCAGTTTTTTAACTAATATTGCTTAATTGATAGTGATAGTTTAAGATTATAATTGCCGGTTTAATCGGCGACGAGCTGGAGACAGGAGGGGAGAGTAACAGGTGGGTCGTGGATGGGTGGGATGCGTCAGTCAGAGCACAGGGAGGGTACACGCCAACGTGCCTGCCATTCCAAGGAAAGAGAAAATTCTCCTGCTGTTGACTTCTTGACACTGAGCAGTGGGCTCCGGGTTCAGAGACAAGCCACGTATGATTAAAACACAAAATTTGTTCTTGGTACCCAATCAGTATTTAACTAAGTTATTGATCTCTGAAATCTAATTGGATTTTTTTATTACAAGGATGATGGAAATGCAAACAAGCCCGTGTTTAATCTGATTTTTAAATCTCGGAGGATTTTATAATTATTGGAATGGAAACAGACATAGAAATATAATAATTATAACAATTCCTCAGAGGATTGCGAAGGAAAGAAAAAAACTAGGAATGATCCTCGATTGAATATATATATATATATATATATATATATATATATATATATATATATATATATATATATATAGAGAGAGAGAGAGAGAGAGAGAGAGTATATATATATATATATATATATATATATATATATATAGAGAGAGAGAGAGAGAGAGAGAGAGAGAGAGAGAGAGAGTAGTTTTTCCATACGGCTTAATATTGCTATGTTACTGAATTTAAGAGCATAATTTCTTGGTTCCAAACTACATGTGCCAGATTTTTTCATAGGTTCCAATTCACTAAAATTCCTCTATTTTTTCATTTGTTAAAAGAAGAAGAGCCTTGGAATGAACACTTGTGCACATTCATCATATTTCCAGTGTCCTCCCCAGCGTAATTGGTTGGAGTCCGGCCCAAAAGAAAAAAGAAAGAGAGAGAAGATGCACCAGCCCAGATGACGGAAGAATGTTGAATTTTCTAAATAAAAATGTAAATATATGCATATGTTAAAAAAAATTACAGATCTAGAATCCTGTTTTTTTTTACCAGTCGTCCTTTCAACAGGTGACATGTTTAAAAATAAAAAATATTATGCTCCAATGTTCTCAAAATTTTTTAAGACCATCGAAATTTTCATAAAAATTTTGAAAAAATTTGTGGCGTAGAACATGCTATTATTTAGCTCTCTAAAAATTTTCAACTCAAATAAGTACATGTGCAATTAGAAACAAATTAGACAAATTTTTGGAGAGTAAAATTTTTGGAGCTAGATAATACATTCTCTACACTACAAAAGTTTTTCATGACTATTTTATAGTGATTTGAATTTTATGAGCATCGGAACGTAATATTTTTTTATTTTTAAATCTATCGTCCGTTGAAAGGGCAGAGAGTATGTTCCTCTCCCAACAGGTGACAAGAGTCTGGATATGTAATTTTTCAAAATAACACATATATTTGCAATTTTTTTATTTACAAAATCTAAACAAAATTCGAAGAATGGTTGGGCCTACTAATGGACCTCCATGGAGCAGACAACACAGCAGATCATGGATGTCTTAAGTGCTTGGAATCCGATCGAAAAAAGAAAAGGAAAGGAAAGATAAGGAAACGAAATAAACGATGCAGCACGCCCATAGGAGGACATGCAAATATATTGGGGGTAGGAATGGGCAGGCCTCCATGGGTCAAGTTACGTTTGGGCCCATGCAAACAGTAGATTAAACCAAATAATCCACAAGCAAATTTGAGCAACATTCCAGTCAAAACGTCAGTTTATGGGGGCCAGGAATGCTGTAGATGCATCTATCTACGCATCATGCTCAAGAGCTCAGATAAATTCATAGTCCTGAAAAGAAATTAGTGGAACAGATGCTCAGAATCTCAAGTAGCGATCAAGACTTTTCAAGACTCGGTGTGCAACTTAGAGAGACTAAATATCTTCTTGGTCCTATCTTCTTTGTAAGCTTCCGTTCTATGAACTCTTGTTATGTTGTCGAGTTTGTAACTCACGGTGTTAGTAGCAAGGCTCGGTAAGACAAATGAGTCCAGCTACCGAAATGTTTTGCATGAGTAAACTCCCTCTTCTGCAACTGATATATAGTGGCCAACTATTCACATGAGGACCCCGGATAACGAAATTGGTACAATTCCATTTGAAAAGAGACCAGAAAAATTGAGCATCAACGTCTCATAGGTCCCCACTGTTACAGAAACAACAATAGACATCTGGGTATTACTGTCGGTACTGATTGAGCTGCTAAGAACCGATGGTGATACTAACTGTCACGATTGGTTCTAGGTTTAAATTGATAGTGATGCTATTATAGTCTGTTCATGCAACAAACTGATAGTGAAAAGAAAAACATCACTGTTGAGCCATGATAAGAGCTGGCAGGGATATATCACGTAATGTTAGTGAACCAATAGTGATATTGTCCTTATCATTATTGGTTTATGTTTTAAACTGGCAACAATATATCACTATTGATCCATGACATTATTAACCAATTATTAGTGCAGGTTTTTGTTCCAAACAGAAAACGGTAATTGACACTGTATTATTGAGCCAACGATCACCTTGCCCAAACCTGACCTTAGTATTTCTTTCACTGTGCTCAGAGCTAGAGCCCGTTTTTCATGCTGCCGGCCATTGAAGGCTATTTGGTGCTTATATGTTTCAAAATTAGGAGGAATCTACATACCCTATATGCTCTATGATTAGTACAGCTTGTTATACCTTTTATTTATAGCTAGGTTTACATGCAAATTTGCTCAAGGTTTTGAACGCAAGTGATTTTTTTCATGGTGATGCATATTTATGAATCTAGAGCTCAAACCTTTTATTTATAGCTAGGTTTACATGCAAATTTGCTCAAGGTTTTGAACGCAAGTGATTTTTTTCATGGTGATGCATATTTATGAATCTAGAGCTCAAATTTCCGAGCTGAGCAAACCATCCGTCGAGAGAATCAGAGAACCGAGAGATCTGCACACATAGGAAGGGAGAAATGGAGGAATTGATGGGTAGAGAATGTTACTACAAAATAACTCTCAAGTGACTATATATTTAACTCTAATGTGTCTTCATCACCCCTGTTTTCCAAAATGGTCTACATTAATCTTATTGTGAGAAGCACACAACTAGTATATCAATCGGATGTGACGGGTACGTGTAGTGCTCACCTATATCCATACCTGTCAGTTTTTACCTGCCCACAATCAAACCCGCAAACGTCCGTGGGCGAAGAGTGGGCACCAAATCCATCACCCGCGGGTATACCGTTTACCCGCCGGACATTTGCACTCATTTGAGCTGAAGCCGCCAGAGCGAGGTGTCTCCTCGCGGTCGTCGGGCCTGCCGCCATAGTGGCGATCTTCATATAGCAACAACTCCTTCCGGTTTGAGCAGCCATCCTTGGATTCAGAGTTGCCCCCACTTCCGCCAAGCCTAGAAGCACCTGTGCTGCCGGTGAAGCAAGAGCCCACCGATGCCCCATTCCGTGAGACAGAGTTCATCTCGCTCGACAACGACGATGAGGAGCTAGATCTGGATGCTCTCCTGCGCTCAATTCCGGATCCAGAGAACCAATCTATGTTCAACACCTCCTCCAGCGTACAGCTTGGCGGTGGCCATGGCCCCAAAAAATTGTGTAAACCGTGTATATGTCTGTATTAGGATAGGGGATAAATGTGTAAAATGCACCATGCACAATTTGAAAAAATAAATTTTGCAAGGCTTGTGCCCTGTACATTTTTTAATAGTATGACCAAAACATAAGCAAGAGAATTCCAATCATTAACATTCATATCAAAGCTAAGCTTTAAGGTCATTTTTGTGCAAGCACAAAATTGGTAGCTGTAACACTACTAGAGCAACATTTTCTACGATGCTCCAGCAAAACCAGATAAGTGACAAAAGATGCAACACACTAATTAACCTTTTCTCCAATCATCATAAGACATGAATTGCCCTCTTTTTGTCACATCCCAACACAAACAGACTTCAGAGATCTTTGTTGCCACTCCTGGGAGTTGTCACGTCGGACCACACACTTGTGTCTTTCTCCAAAATTTCCCAGAAATCAAGCCAGTGAAAAATAGAAAAAAATATCGTTGATTTTTTTTTTGGTTGGAAACACACTATTGCGAGCGTTTCCCATATTATACACCAGTTGTTGAACATTCTCGAGGACAGAAGACAGCCCAAAATCACTGCTGGATGGTAAACCACAATTCTACAGAAATATACAGATTTTAATTTTCAATCGACCTTTTCGAAAAAAGAATATTGCTCCATCATTTGGTTTACAAAAAACTTATATTCCATACTTTGTATTACACAGTTATTATATAAATGTCACATTTCAAGATAATTATTTGAGGTGCAAACTTCTTGTAAATCACAACACATGTCCATCTCTGATCCCTGTAAGATGACAAACAATAAGAGTACTTGTAACAGTACATTCTAATTGTTGAGTAGACATATTTCTTGAACAAAATAGCGAATTGTATTGTTCTGTAACATCTCATCATACATAAATTACTCTTTTGAATTCATATATTCTAAGAACTACTCGTTTGAATGATCTTGTCATATTTTTTCTCTGCAATCGACTACTTATTCATGGGCGAGTATCCTTACCAGATTAGCTCGTAACAATTTTTTAGACAAAGCTACTAACTTGTTATCATCCATAGTCAAATTTTTTGTAGTGACCCTTGCTGGTGTTTGTTAACTTGAGAAGAAAAAACCTAAGGAAGACACATTTTCGGACATGATGAGCAATTCTCCTGTAGCTGCTTTGGTAAATGCATGATCTCAACAATGGATTATTGTCACAAACACTTAAAAATCCACTCACAGCCACTTGCACAAATAGATAATTGTCAGAAAATTTGCTTTTGTAATTTGACACCCTAAGGACTCTACCACTACTACACAAAACGTCATCACAGGCGGGTGGTAACACCTTTTCACAGGCGTTTAGCGCACCCGCTGGGATCGAAAGCCTGTGGAAATGAACAATTTTCACGGGCGCAAAACAGACCCCCTGTTATAAAGAAGATTATTGTCACATAAACATAAACATCTATTCAAAGAAACTTGCATGTATAGATCAGGTACCAATGATCCATTGATCCATTTTCTATCAACGGTTATTATTCAGTTATAACGGATATATATCCACAAAAAATTTAAAGCTCAACCATGAATTAACTGGATTGCGAAAGCTTACTTGACTGGATCAGAAGGTATCCTTGTAAATTTCATCGGAATAATGAACGTTCTTTTGAAAATACAACCCTTCCTTTCTCAAGACCAGAGATACTGGTATCATTCAAAATTGAATAGGAAAATAAAGCATGCCAATCAATATCATTCGAGAAGCCCACAACCCAGACAAATTGTGTAAATTGTGTAAACCGTGTACATGTATGTATTTGGGTAGGAGATAAATGTGTAAAATGCACCATGCACAATGTGCACAATTAATTTTGTAAGGCTTAATTGTGCCCTGTACATTTTTTAATAGTATTAAAGAAACATAAGCAAGAACAGTGAGAAATCAATTACAGGCATTAACATTCATATAAGTGATAAGCTTTTATGCTTTAAGGTAAACTACATCCGTTGAATTAAATCTTACGAAATCTCCTCAAAATAAACTTTTCATGTAACCCTTCAAGTACACTCTACCACTACTGCAGAAACCTCCTTCACTGCCAGTTCCAAAACCCCCTTCACTGTCGGTTTTAGAGCCGGCAGTGGGCACGAGACTATCACTGTCGGCTCGGTGAACCAGCAGTAAAGGGGGGTTATCACTGCTGGCTGAAAGATTTGACCTGCAGTGATACCCAAGGCATCACTGCCGGTGGAAGCCTTCGGCCGGTAGTGATTCGCTGGAATCACTGCCGACTGAAGGTTTCAGCCGGTAGTGTTTTCCCTCTCCTCCCTCCTCAGTCCTCCCTCTCTTTGTCCTCTCTGTACTCCCTCTCTCTGCTCGATCTCTCCGTCTCTCTCAATACATGCATACAATGATACATATATTGACTATAAATCAATAATAAAAACACCTTCATTAATACCCAGTAATGAACACATATTACAAGTCAGGCATCGACAAATACACATATATACATAATAGTTCTCACATGTCACCCTCTGAAAAGTCCGTCAAGTTGAGCCAGTCCAGTATCCCTCTACCTCTCCCGCGATGAGGATTGTGTCTCCACACTGACGACTGATGGCGTGTGTATATCCGGGGACGTCGGGGGGCTAATGGTGGTGGAGCGGAGGACTCGGCCATGCCTGATCGATCGTAGCGTCGCATGTGCTCCAGGCTCGCCGACGTGTCAAAGACATTGAAGTCTGACACCTGAACTCCTCTACGGTTTGAGCCTTCGGCCTCCTCCATAGCACACTGACAGACCATGCTCTCGTCCTCCTCCTCCTGGTCACACTTATAGGACGTTGCTTCTTGCTCCTGCGCAGTGCACAGCTGACAGGCTAGCCTCTCATCCTCCTCCTCCTGGGAACTCTTACGGGACACTGCTTCTTGCTCCTCCGCAGTGCACAGCTAGCGGGCCAGCCTCTCATCCTCCTCCTGGGCACGCTTACTGGTCGCTACTTCTTGCTCCTCCTTCGCATCATCGTTGGAAGGCCATTCTATCGAAGAGTTGTCCGACAATACCAACTTCGCAACATACATAGTAATTCATATCATTCATTAATAAATAACAATTAATTAGAATTCATTAATATTGTGTCAATTGGCGAAATATACGTTGTCAAGCCCTTTGGTAGCCTTCCTCTATGTCGCATACTCTCTACTAGAAGGTACAGTGTCATCTGAAGGCCTCTCATGCGGGGACAGTACGATCGGTTCATGAAACTCACCATTTGGGTTGATAACATTTTCCAAGAAGAACCCAACCATTTGTTCTTGAAGGGCATGTATTTCTGCAGGTTGTAACACACTTGTGCGTAGTTTGGAGTGCTGCGTTTGAAGAATTGAAATAATTAGTCCTTGAACACATGTACAAATTGAAAAGAAGGCATCAATATGTTATTTCATACCTCAAGATAATTGAACCTAACATCGTCTCCATCCGGGCTAAATACGTGCATGAAAGTAAGAACATAAAACGCACAGAAATTGTTATCGGGTGGTTGCCTCATACATTTCAAGAGGAAATGATTCGTTAGTGGAATGAATTGAACCTTTTTATTCAGTAGAAATGCAAGACATTAATATGGATTATGTACCAAAAAGTTAGTTTTTATATCGTACTGCTTCCTGAATGAAAATGGATAACACTATTTTTGTGGTATCTTATGTACATCCTGTACGTGAATATAAATATCAATTAAACTTAGATGCAATCATCGAGAAGATTAAATGATTGAGTTAACCTATTTAGCCTATCAATGAGGTGTTGGTAAGTCATCTTATCTCCTTTTTGTGAGTCCAAGACAATGATCTTGCTCAAATCTGGGTGGATGACAAAGAGGATCCAATAAAAACTGCAGAATATGTCACCATAGCAAATTAGTACTAGAATCGACTTGAATCGAGTTGCACATAAATTGAAGATGCTCTGGCGTGCAAACACGTAGTCATAGCTATAGGGTAAGAGTATGAATTTCTTGTATTGGTGGTGAAGTAGACACTTCAATAAGTTATCCTCAGTGAAGTCTGGATTCTTCGTTACAAGTTTCTGGTTCACAAGCCCAGGATTGATGAATCCTACTTTTTTATCTAAGTCTTGTTTGTATGCTTGGATCTCCATTCTACGAAAGAGAGAAGTTATCTATGCAGTTTCAAGGTACAAGATCATATAACATGAATTATATACATAAATCACTTACAGAGTCAACGCTCTGACTATAGCCGCATCAAGGGCATCTTCCTTGTACACTTCATACAAGTGTAAGAATTCCAACTAGAAGAAGCCGTCCCCATTAAGGAAATATTCATCTTTGTATCTTGTAGGGAATGCTTGAAAACCCTGCCTGGACTACCCCAAGTACCACTGATGTAATCAGCGTATTTGAGTTGTAAGGTTTCTTTCTATATCTGGTTTGACCAAAGGTTTGCTCAACTCAAATGGCCATGTAACATCCAACTTTGATATATCGACTCCCACAGTAAGCTGTGCTAGTTCCTCTGCTGTTATTCTTGAATAAGCCAAGATGTCCAAAATGTTTGGAAGCATCCTTAATGATTGGGCCTGGTTTGCTCTTGGCTTGCTTCCTGCTGATGCGTTCGTAGTCAGTTGGCAGCTTAATTGAAGCTGCCCCCGTCTGTTTAGCTTTGGCCATTTTCATGAAAAATTTCAAGTCATGTTTAGGCACAACAGGCTTCGATGGAGGTGGTGGAGGATGGAAATGACATGTGACACTGGCGTCCATAATATTTTTGGTTTTCTCATTAGTTAGTGAATAGACATCCTTAGGTTCTGCCAACTTCTTAGATGCTACCGACTTCTTAGATGATGTCGTCTGCTTGGATGTTGCAGAATCTGATCTTGTTTTTCGAGCTGATGGCTGGCTTCTTGATGGTGCTGGCTTCTTGAGCGATGAACTTTTTCAAGGCGATGGCTGAGGAGGTGGGCTTCTTTTGTGAGATGGCTGAGGAGAGGGAGATCTTTGAGGCAATGGCAGCCCGAGGTGTAGTGGAGAGTACAGATTCTTAGGAGCTGTCCCTGATGAAAACACTATGTAGACCTTCTCCCACGCAATGAATGTGTGCTCGTTTGCCCCCTCCTCTGCGGGGTAGTCCACCTTAACATGGCGGTACTGGTCAACTGGCTTGTCTACTTCAACCACAACATAGCCCTCCGGTATCGGACGTCCGTGCAAATGTTCATGGGAGCCGCGGGGATAAGCTACACTGGAAGTCACCTGGATGGTAATATTCCTAGCACCAATGTGTAGTGCACACAGTGTCGATGTTGTGATGAGGTCCACAGCATAAGTGATGGAGTCAGCTCCCGGAACTCCCGTGGACACACAGCTACTCCAATGACCACCAGGGCTGGAGCGCGCAACATTAGGAGACGCTGCTGGCTATTCCTATTTGCTCACAATGGCACCCTATTCACGCATGAGGGCTTGTCGTACTGCTTGTGCTATTTTTTTCTTCTATATGTTCCCTCTCCTTTTTTAGCGCTTGTTCAAGTATTTCCATTATCCTAGCTTGTTCCACCTCTCGTTCTGCATCTTTCTCTACTTGGGATTTCTTTCAACTCTTGTAACTTTCGACGTCGCCTAGAAATTCATATTTCCAACCCATCACCTCGTGTGCGACCACTGTGCTCCTTGTTTCCCATGGCCAAGGTGAGCTCATCCTATCCTTATCTAGCTTGAAAGAGCCTTGTGCAGAGTGCTCGTGAGCTTTCGCAAGCTTTCTTGCAAGATCTTGCGTCACTTCCGAGCCTTTGGAGGTCGTAAAGGATAAGCTTCCATCAGACGAGTAAGAAGCACTCTTCCCAAGAAGGAAGTGTGTCGATTGTTTGCTCCAACCCTCCGTCTTAGGCATGACACCTCTCTCTTGCAGTTCATCTAGCTATTGTTGCCACTTCCTTTCTTTTCTCATGTACCCACGACTACCAACTTTGTGGGGGTACAAGTTCTTCTTTGAGTTTGCTTTGTTCACCTCACTTAACCTCTGTGCTTCTGTGTTTCTTTCGACAACTTGTACTCTGTAAAGGCTTGTCAATGATCTTCCAGTTGTGGCCATTGAGAAAATCTGGCATTGTACCTCTCTGCACATACGTTATGTTCAGTGTCCCCTTCCAGTTCTTAAATGAAAGGCCTATGATCATTAGCGTGTTATGCTTAACTACTTCCATATTTGTCTCTTCAGTGAAGTCAAACTTCTCTAATATCTTGGGCCACAAGATATCGTTCTTGATCGAATCAGGAACCACGTATGGATCACCTCGTTCGCTAGTCCATAATATGTAGCTGATGGGCACGTGATCTTTAACAGTAATCCTACAGACTGACTTGTATGGCCCCAGAACTCTCTCTGGTGCAGTTGACTCCCCTGCTGGTGAGACCTCCATGATAAAAAATCGTCCCGTAGGTATCTTCGAGGGACCTCAGACACGATGCCGCTCCTGGGATTGCTCATTATCGTGACCCTCCGGAGCATGAAGCATCTACGCATAAGTGAAAAAACTATTGGGAACCTATATGATAATATATAGAACAGATGTATTGATCAACTTATGAATTACCTCATCACCTCCACATGCGTTTGTTTGGTCCAAGTTGAGGTAGTGGCTTGGGCTACCTTCAATGTTTGATAACGGCACTACATCTCCTTCTAGCACCTGGGCTAGATCGGCGGTTGGTGATGCCATTTCTTCCTGGGATTTCTGCATACGATGACAACGAGCGGTTCAGTATTCTACATATAAAGAGCAGAGGAAGGAGGGAGATAGAGATAAAGTCAATGAGGGAGAGAGGGAGGTTGTCGAAAGAGTGAGATAACCATGAAGGAGTCGATAGATACAATGCATACATATATAATATTATAAATGAGTATGTTATGATCATATTTTAAAAAAAGTCACATCTTACATAGCAAAATAGGCATAAAGGTATTGACAGTTGACACATTGATCTTATAAGTCACATCATCTTACATAGCAAAATAATGATGATTACAACCAGAACTAAGATTATGACATCTTTATACGTGAAATCACACTTCTTATTTTTGAAGTTAGCCAATTTTATCTCGGCTTGGATGACTTGACTTTTGTATGCTGTAATAGCTTCATGTTTAGACTTATATCCTTTATAACATGCTCCTTTGAATCCATTAACTTGTGCATGGCATTCCTCCCAACTGGAGAACACTCCACTTTGCCGACCACGATAAACAACATACCATGTCACAGCAGTCATAAATTTTAGAGAATATGCAAAAATAATATACTACAAACCACACTAACACCAAATACCAAACATATAGAATTCTTGAGCCAGAAATTCTAGTTCTAAATCAACCTTGAAAAAACTGCACTCTATCCACAGCCTAATCAAACAGTTCGGCATGCCTTTTATTTGCGAATAAACGCTCTAAACACAGGACTATAGGAAAATACCACATCACCTTGACGGGAGACCTTTTATTCTTTCCTTCACCATCGATATCATCACGGTCACACTTGTACTGTGATGCACCACAGATGAGACACGTTTCTAAGTCTGCATGCTCTCTGCGATGTAACATGCATGCATTTTCTGCACTTCCAACCCTAATGTGCACACAACCTGCTTGGCCTAGTATGTGTTTTTTGGCAGCACATTTTCCTTTGGAAGCAATTTCTATAAGAACAGTAACAACTCTGTGAACCTTGTGTCGGACTACCCGTTGCTTGCCTTTAATTGTAGCAGTGACAGCAAGGTACACAATTTTGTGTGCTCCTTCTCGTAGCCCAAGAATAACAGTGTTTTAGAGTCCTCTACCATACATTGGAACTTTTGAAACTCTCTTTCATTGGTGAAGTTCCCCTTGCCATCGCGCAACATCTGCTCTAGATCATCAACGTCGGCGTCGGAGTCGGCGTCGGCCAACATCTCCTCTTGATTATCATCAACCAACGTATCTCCAGTAGGCAACATATCAGTGTATTCATTAGCTAGAATATCGGTGCACAAGTCTTTGTCTTCTCTGCCAATGTATTGCCCTTCCTATATGATCTCAGCTTCACCGTGCTCGGTCTAACGAGTATAGCCAGGCATAAAACCCCTTGGTATCAAGTGGGAATGTATCTGCTGGGTGGTAAAAAACTACTTCTTGTTCTCGCAATCAACGCATGGATAGCACATGTATTGAGACTATGTATTTGACTTGTGCGCCTTGGCTTGTATCATGAAACAATCCACGCCGTTCTTGTACTCTATACTCACATGGCTCGCATCGTACATCTATTTTCTGTCCATCTACAATTATATCATTATTGTAAATCTAAATTCATAACATCTAGAAGATTTTACGATCACCAACAAATCAATTACCTCTTCATCTTTTACAGGTAATTGGCCTAGGTTGCAGGAGCCGCCTTTAGCATGCTTTCGCGTCCGGTTCTAATGAGTATTTTTTTTGTGCCATCTCTAGAAATTTTCTTTATTATTCAACCCCTTTTCTATGACTCATTAAGGAAACATGAAAAATAAATATGCTCATACATAAAGTTTCTATATTGGATCTTGCTAGTTAAATAATATATCAAAAATATAATTGGATCTTGCTACAAACCTAAATATCATGGTGAAATTTTTTAATTCATTAAAAATCAAAATAAGGGATAAGATCAACTTTGATTTTTAAGGTAACATTTTGAGTTAAAATGTTAAATATATGATTTAACTTAGGGATTTAAATTTACTTGAGCTAAGAAGCTCCTAGAAGCTTGTTTGCTATTTGGAAAAAATCCAGGATTCACTTGCCAAAAAATGAAGAAAAGATAAATGAGCAAATGGAGAGGAAAGAAGAGATTTTATTTGGATAGCTAGAGAGAGCTCATTTAGATCTTCTTCTTAACCAAAAATGAGTTTCAGTGGTGGGTGAATCAAAGGGGAGAAGAAATAAAGTAGGTGTTGTCATGTGAGAGTTTGTGAGGGGGAGAGAAAGTTCTGATCGACCTGTCTGTTAGCTCGAGCTTGGAGAAGGTGGGGAAGGGGGGCATCACTGCTGGCTCTTTTAACCAGGAGGCAGTGATGTTATGCTATCACTGTCGGTTGGTGGATTAAGCCGACAACGATGAGGGAGCAGGACATCACTGCCGGCTCAATCCATCGATCGTCAGTGATGATACTTATCATTGCCGGTTCATAAGCCACGATGACTAATTCTTCCCACACGACTTATAAACTGGAAGTGATACCACATCACTACCAGCCTATTAGAAATCGGTAGTGATGGGTCAATATATAAGCTTGGTTTTATAATAACGTGTTGTACGCTCTCACATAGAGCACTGTGTATTAAGTTGCTGGCCTACGCCTGGCTACGAATGCCAGGTGCTGCCATGGCCTGAGCTCCACCGGGTGTCAGAAAGAAGTGACCCTGAACCGAGAGGCAGCCCTTGACAGTCGTCATCTTTCCCTTAGTGTCCACGGCACTCTGGATGAGGACGTCGGGCTACACGTCGGCGAGGGAGTTGTGGAGCACAAGCACACCGTCGGCAATGCCATGGTGGGTGTACTCATCCGACGTCGGCAAGAGGATCTGGATGGTGGCTCCGGTGCGCCCTATCAGGAAGCGCTCCCACCACCGCTGTGGCTCCATGAGGCTCTTGGTCAGTAGTGGAGCGCCTCCACGGTCTGCAGACTGCTCAGAAGAGGATGTACTTTGTTGCATCATGGAACTCCAATATTAATAAATAATACAATTTCCTCGAGTTATTTGAATTTGTACTATTGATGTCAAATTTCAATTTTAGGTTTCAAGTTATTTGAATTTGTAATATTAATGTCAAATTTGAATTTTAGGTTTCAAGTTATTTGAATTTTTAATATTAATGTCAGATTTGTAATGGGTGATACTCTTAACTTGTCACTTATTAGAATGAATAGGTGAGGGTGAATAATATGACCCGTCAACTTTAATTATATTCAC